>NC_088312.1:2121212-2424242 GCF_910592395.1 Lineus longissimus | reverse complement strand
TATTGCTAGTGCCTTACAAATTTCTTCATTTTTCCAGTGCTTACGGCGTCTGGCAGACGAGAGCCGAGCTGACGAGCACCTGGTGATCTCGCTGTGGAGGCACGAGATGGAGAGGATCATGAGAGACAGGCTGTGCAGGGCATCCGATGTTAACTGGTTTGACGAGGAACTCAAAACTACTGTCAGTGAGGTAGGTGATCTATTTAACTTCATATGGGGTGCCTTTAATGTGTTTGGTGTAGAGTTGAGACCTGGAATGGCAGTATAAAAGAGTCAATTGGAAGTAGGCAAAAAAGTTCAAAAATACATCTGTCGTTTCAGAATTTCCCAAGTCTTGAGCAGCTGCCAGAAGAACACTTTGTCACCTTTCCCATCGATACCAGGATTTATCAGCGACCGGTCACATCACATGGAAACAAGCAGGTCAAAGTTCTCCTGCAACCAATCGAAAACCTACAAGACGTGCAGAACTGTCTGAAGGCGCACATGGCACGATATAACGAGGAGTTTGGCAACGTGCCGATGGATATCATGTTGTCTGATCATGTGATTGGACACATTATCAAGATGCACCGAGTCCTCAGCTTCCATCACGGGTAAGAAATGCCACTCATAAAACAATTACAGCTCTACAAGAGTCTTGACACAAGAAGTCACTTCACCCAAGTGGATCGCCTATTTTGCTCCCAAACAAAAAAGTTACCACTTTAACATTTAGGTAGCCTTTTGTGTAATGGTAAAACGTTACTCTCCGCTGTGGTAAACTTCCCATCCCGGACAATAGTATGATATTTTCATCTTTCCAGTGGTAATTTCCTTCTTATTGGCGCCATTGGTCTCCACCTTTCCACCCTGTGCCGCCTAGCACTCCATGTTGCCGACGTCCCTATCCATTCCGTCGACGCAAGCAAACAGAACACGTTCTTCGATGGTCTGCGGTCGGCACTGCGCCTGAGCGGATCTGAGGGGAAAGTGTTGTCATTGATGTTCAGTGGGCGTGACCTCCATGACGATACGTATCTAGATGCCATCAACAGCCTCCTGGTCAGTGGGGAGTACCCCCATCTCTTCACGAATGATGAGTTGGAAGGTCTGTTACAGGTAAGGTGCAATGGTCCTTTAAAGTGTAGCACAGTGTTTCCTGTCCTTAAAGCGTAGTACAGTCTCGGTCCCCTTTCATCCCAACTCCAACATGTCAGTGTGCCAGAATCTCCTGTACTGGATTGGCATGTTCTATTCTTTGCCATCACCAGACGATACCTCCAGAAGATAAACTTTGCTTCTTCTCAGACTCCAACAGGGCAATTCATTCATGATATCGCTTCAGTAGCTTAGTTTTCCGCAGCTCCTCTCAATGATTGTTTTTCAATACATTTTCCAGGCTGTGACCCCTGCATTGAGAAGAGAGCACCCAACCATGATCAGCGACCCCATGAAGTTCTTCGTGTCCCGGGTAAAGTCCAATCTGCACATCATCCTGTGCCTGCCGCCGAACCACAAGCTGATCAAGAGAGCCGCGACTGAGTACCCTGGACTCCTCCAGGGCTGCCAGGTGAACTGGGTGTGTGACTGGCCACAAGATGCCCTCCTTGGAGAATCGCATTACTACATTCAGGATAGGGGACTGGACTTTGGTACTGTGGAATTAAGGTTTGTATTTTATTTCATAAGTGGGTTTGAGCAGGGCTTTCACTGTCCCCTGAATCCGAGTTGGTCATGTGCATGAGTATATACCCCATAAGAAAAACTTGTTCAAACTTGAACTCTTGACTTTCAGTGACACTGTTGGGAACCTTCTCGCAAACATCCACAGTGAGATTCTTGTCCAGACTAACCAGATGCCGTGGGCCGGGCAGACGGAGGACAGCATCTCGCTGACGAGCGTCAAGATGAATGAGAAGAAGAAGGATCAGATTCGGAAGACAGAGCTGAAAAATCTGAAGAACTTTCCGTACTCTAAAGCAATTATCTTAGAGAATATCAAGTGAGTAAATAGTTTTGTTTAAAAGGGTTATTTGAGCTGGAACTTGAGATAAGAATGTCCACCTTGAGCGGTAGTGGGTTTATTCCTTCTGCTTTAACAAGTGGTCAATCAATATTACTTGTTTTTTACCATTTTCATCTTCATTTTAGGCTAATTCATCAAGATCCACATGTGAAGGGTAAAAACCAGGTGTTTGTTGGTCCAATGACATACAGGAGGTTCATGGACACGTTCAACTATCTTTACCGACTCAAGTCTAAGGACAGAACAGAGAAAGTCACTCGGCTTCAGTAAGTCTTCAGTTTTCAGGTTTGGTTTGGTTTACCATTACACATTGAACCTTTTGAATATAGGTCAGTTTGACCTTCTTATCAAATCGTGCTCTCATAGCTTTGTTGTGTAATCAAGCTGTTAACTTTTACAGAAAGGTTCTGACAGCCCTTTCCCAGAGTCGTATGGATGCAAAAGTGATGCGTCAGGCCATCAAGAACATCAGTGGAAAATTTGAGGACGCAAAGGTCAACACAGCTCACTTGCTACGTCAGTTGACAGCCAAGGCCACGACCTTGGAAAAGCTAAAGGCCAAGGTCGGACAGAGTACGGCGCTGAGCGCGTTCCTGCAGTTGAACGAGATGTCTGATGAGGAAGAGGAGGAAGATGATCTGCTCAAAGCAGGTGAGATATGGTTTTGTTGACGTCTGCTCCATGAATCAAGCAACTGATTTCAAGCCTTATTTTTTATATCTCCGATAATGAATTGAATCATGAAGTATCTATCTTTTGTTTCCTCCAGAGGATTATGACGACTACGATAAAGAATTTGATCGAATCAGAGAAGCAAATCTGAAGGATCGTCATCTCAAGGCTAAAGAGGAGTTAGCCATCGCGATCAAGAATGTCGATGATTGCAGGAGGAACCTGGAGTCTGCCAAGCAACAGGTGGGTCTGATACAAACAATATGACGTCTGCTCCTGCTCTGTGTAACGTCTGCTGCAGAATGTTGGGCAGTCTCTTCTGTTGTTGTCTGCTGAATGCAATTACGTATTTCACCATCTTCCACCAACTGATGATATATTTTGATTCCTTGCTTCCTTTAGGTTCATCTCTGGAGCTCCAACGTTGATCGTGGGTGTGTGGAGCGTCTGAGAGCATTCAGCCAGCCACCGGCATTGGTCGGTCATGTGATGGAGATGGTCATGACCCTAATCGGCAAACGACTTCCTGGCGTTCCCCGACAAGTCGAGCGAGAGACCCAGGCGAATAAAGATGACCAGAGCAGTAGGATGTCCGCAAGCTCTAGTAGCACAAAGATGCATGGGAAGAAGCAAGGTTAGAACTCAGTTCCAAATAGATCACAAGTTTTGCCCTGTATTTGCACTTTTGTATACTTTGTTGTTGTAGAATTAGAAACCCAATAGCAGTGTTTGAGTTTATCTTGAAAGTTGTTCACAGCCCAAACCATAGAAATTTGTGCATTTCATTGAACATTTTTTGTATGTCTTCTTTCAGTTACGAAGAGGGATGTGTCTGAACGTGTTGACCGTGCTGTTTGGAAGGCGATGACAACGGCCATGAGCGATTCAACCAAGTTCATGGACATGATGCACAACGTACAATGGGAGGAGGGACTCTCTGTTGATGTACTCAATGGTAGGTTATTTGGTAGTCTTCTTCTTCTTCTCGTTCGCTCTAGAGGCGTTATTTGGTAGTTTGTTTGTCTCTTGTTTATAAACAACCTAGAATTCCTTGCCTAGTGTTTATCTGCAATACATAAGGCATTTGGGGGGAGGGGATGCAAGGTTGTGCTCCGAATGCCTGCAAACACATTGCCAAGGAGAGCACTCACATGGACGCCACAGGGGAGACGGAATAGAGGCAGACCAAGAGAGACCTGGCGGCGTTCCATGGCAAAGGAACTTCAAGAGAAGGGCCTAACGTGGGAGGCAGCCAGACAGCGAGCAGCCAACAGACTTGAGTGGAGGACCCTGGGGAATGCCCCATGTGCCACCTAGGGCACGAAGGGTCCTAAGGTAAGGTAAGGAAGGATGCAAGGTTGAAGAACTGGTCATTGAAAAAGTAAAGTCTCTTGTTTTTGTGTTCTAACGTCAGCTCATTTCACAGTATAAACCAAATATACTTTCAGCTGTGGAAAGTTACCTTGCCAAAGGTCGTGGTGGTTCCCTTGGAGTAACTGGTGAGGGGTCGCTGCTCGAGAATGCCCCTGACAACAAGGCTTTCCCGCCGACCAGACGTTCACCATCGCCCGAATTCACCCGTGGGATCACGCTGTCCAATGCAAGATACGCGAGTGAAGACGCAGCAACTCTTGTGCAGTATACAATTGCAATTGTCGAGTATACAAAGTTGTGTGGCCCCCTGAAGCAGGCATTGGAGAGGCAACATGAGTTGGAAAGGGAGATTGAAGAGAGTGAGAGATTAACTCAGGAGAAAGAGGCGGAGGTAAGAATTTGAAAATTCATCTTTTCGGTTGGATTGGTTTGCTTTACATTTGTTTGAATTTGATTTTGAATAATTTCATTTTAATTTAGTCATGCTGATCTCAGATTTTTGAGTCTACATGTACTTATAGCAGCTCAATTATTTTGGCCACCCACTGGCACAGATTTATTGCATACATGTAACTTATGTTGCACAAATAATTTTCACTGCTTGCTTTTATTGTTTGACATTATTTAACTGATATATGTGCTATATTTTAACACAGCGGTTGAGGAGAGAAAGGGAGCTAGCTAAGAGAAGAGTATGCAGTATACTAAATAACTACTGTCACCTATATATACCTCTTTAATTATAGCAGTCACTAACATCTGAAGAGAACCATATATATATAGTTGTGCTTTGTATCACTAGACACCACATTTTGGAATGTACGAAATTTTCTGCCTTGTTGAGCAATCAGCAGTATACGTTTAGCTAGATACAACTTTTTGAAAAGCTTATCTTATTGTCTTCAGATTTGTTGCTTTGACGATATTTCTTGCAACTGTCTTCTGCAAACTGCTTTGGGACATTATTCTCACAAGGAGAAGCATGCTTGATGAATTTGATCAAACACACTAGTAGAGTTCAGTGAGGTCACTTATACTGACCATGACAAAGTCACTACTTTATTAACCATCATGACTATCTTGTTTTGTATCTAAACCCTATATATTGTTCCACTTTAAGTAGTTCCCCCTCATATTTCATTGCTAATTTTTTGGATATATCATACTTCCCATTATCCTTGGAAAAGTCACTTGATAATATCTACTTTAACATTGATGTTAATGATTGGTAACAGCATGGATGAATTACTTTAAATTTTCTGACTTCATCGGGTGAAGGGCTTCTTTTGTTGACAACTTACTGTAAACTATGGAATCATATCTTCGAGCTGAAGAGTTGGCGAATGAGCACGACTAAGCTCTGTGTTTGCTGCCGAAATGTTATGGTGTTTGGGACCGCAATGGAAGGTTGATGAGATACACTAATGACGGAGAAGGGTGATAAACTAGAACTAGATGGAGATTGGAATGTCCTTATTCCAGTATCTTCTGAAATGCTTACCTAATGATTCATCTTAACAGCTAAAATGGGTAGAAGATATCTTCCCAGTTAGAGATATACCAAGTTTAAGTGAACCAATCAGTTTTGGACAACCTTACGTGTATATTGCTTAATACATGTACATAATTATTCCTTTAAACAAACTGAATTTTGGCTCAACATTGTTGAAACCTTTCAGCCAAAGCCAGAAGAGCAACCCCTGACCCCTGAACCAGACCAGGATGATCTGACAGAAGATGACCTGCCGCGTATCCAAGATGAAGTCAATGACCTGCAGCAGCAGTTTGACCTCTCGGTGATCGAGAAACACTCACTTGAGATGGAGCTCATCTCTATGAATGAGAGAATACGGGCTACCACTGAAATGATCGAAAGGTAGGAAAAGTTGATTTTTCAATTAACCCCCTCCCCCATTTCGCACTGATTTTATGGAAGTAAGAAATGATCCAACAAGATTGTTGATCCAATAGTCAAATTTCAAGTTCAATCATAAAAAACACATGAGTCAACATTTCTTTGAATTGCGTATTTTCAGTCTGAAGGGCCAGGAAGCAGTGTGGACCCAGTATGTCAAGGATAACGAATCGGACGAAGTACTCCTTGCCAACTGTATAACTGCCTCGGCCTTCCTGACCTACCTTGGGCCACTGAACACCGACACCAGGCTGAAACAGGGCAGGTTCTTCATGCAGCAGTGTGAGCACCATGGCATCAAGATGGGAAAGAGGCAGCTCTTCTCTGACATGGAGCTTATCTCATTCCTTTACACTCCTGTAAGTACTGTGATAATAGTCTTTCTGAAAGTTGATGAACTCACGATATCTCTTTCTTGCAAGAGGAGACAAAAATGACATTTGATTGAATATGTGAATGTAACCTATCCCCCAGATGAGCAATTGTTGTGAAGGGTTAACATATATTCATCTTGACTTTACATAGAACATTGTTCTTACAGCTTGAGATCAAGAAGTTGGAGATCCTTGGCCTGCCCAAGACGCGTCTCATGCTGGAGAACGCCTGCTTCATCATGGAGGAGAAGGGCATCAGTGCCTGGCCCCTGGTCTGTGACCCGGCCAGCAGCATTGTCTCATGGATCAGTGCCTACCACAAGGACAAGAACTTGGCTGTTGTCAAATATCACGTAAGTTAGGAAGTAAAGTAATAGATTTTGGATAGCCATTTCAATTTTTGGCTGGATTTAGTTCAGATTGATAATTTCTTCATTTTACATGAGACCTAAAAGCATTCTGCAGGCAAGCAACCTTTATCACAATGGCCTGTGATAATCATCACTGCAATGAGTGATAAAAGTCACTTGTCTACTTCCAGTAGTTCCAGCATATATCATGAACTCGTACACAGAATTCAGTCCCAATTTCTTCTACTTCAGGATCTGCGCTCACAGCTTGAGACGTCGCTCTCCGATGGCATCCCATTGATCGTGACAGACGTCGATGTCGAGGCGATTGTGTTTGATAAGAGGTTCCTGACGGTGCTCAAGAATAGGATGAGATTCATCAATGGGACGCAGCCTTTCAAGATGATGGTGAGGTTACTCAGGTTCTCTCCGATTGTCACAGGGTATAGACTTGCTGTTAGAGAGATGAAAGAGCGTGTCCTTTTTTGAAGTGGTACACAGCATATGTAGTTCTAACATTACTCAGGTTGTGTGTGAAATGTCTCTGGAAACTTACATTGTCTCTGCTCCTTGATGCTGGGAAGCCAACAAGTTCATGCTCATTTTCATTCTGCCCAGGTTGGTGATCATGAAGTAGAGTGTCAGCCATCGTTCCGTCTCTACCTCCACACGACTGACGAACCTCAGCACGTCCCGCCAGAACTGGCCGCACATCTCGCCGTCATCCTGTTCCAGCGGTCACGTAAGTGCGTCGAGGAGGAGCTACTGGACAGGTTCATGGAGAAGGAGAAGCCGAGGCTGGAGGAGGAGAGAGTGGTGCTGGTTAAGGTGAGCGATGAGTGACCTTCTGTAGCTATGTTAAATCTTGACACACCAGCTTGGAGATGGTAACGTTCCAGCCAGACAGTCCTAGAGTACTGCCTGTTACAATGGGGGTTTGTGCCTCCCAATGATGGCCAATCAAAACGCAACAGCGATAATAGCATTTTCCACTTTCCCATATTGTTTTCTAGGACTGGTTAGAAAACATGGAGGCGATGGAGAAGATTGAAGAACAGATGTTGGTTTGCCTGTCCTCTGATACCCGCCTGATGAATGATCTTGCAACCACCAAGAAGCTGGCTGATCTCAAGAAGCAGTGGGACGAGACACAGGAAACGTGAGTAGACATGAGTATATTAGAGGCAGTACTTATCTGGCCTATACCTGCAGATCTGCTATTAGCAGCACTGGCTCCCTGATATTTGATTATTGGCAGCCTTATTCATTCATAATGATAAACGTTATTGATATTCAATTTTCAGGCAATTCCGAGTGGATGGCGGTTTCCAGTCCATTATGCGTGCTCGGGAAGGTTTCAGGGCCATAGCACAGCGAGCAGGTGTCCTGTTCGACACAAGTCAGTACATGAGGGAGGTGAACCCACTCTACAAGATGGCTTACACTCAGTTCCTGGATCTGTTTGATGCAGCTATAGCCCATTCTGATAGGTAAGGGATCACACTCTTCATTTAAAAACTTTGTTAACTTTCAGAAAACTTCTCAAATAAGGAGGGGCAAGGAGGTTTAAAAAGTGACAAAATAACATGTAATGTTGTTATTTTCAGGGCATCCGTCAAAGCAGTGGTCGAGCGCATGACACTTAGTTCCTATACTACAACCATGAGGGCGCTATTGGAGCGAGATCGACCAATCTATTCTCTCCTTCTTGCCATCGAGGTTGAAGATTCGCATGGCCGGGTGGGACCAGGAGAGCGCGAGTACCTACTGTCGCCGAACTATGGGTCAGAAGTTATGAGAGCTCGTAACAACAATCAGGCACCTGATGCCCGGTTTACTCAGGTAGGTCAAACTACAGGACAGCTTTCCTCAGATTTTTTCTCTTGAACCTAAATTAGCAGTTGATTCCTGACCAAGAGGTACAACTTTACAATGTAAGTAATAACATTGACCTTTCATTTCATTTTAGGCCAAGAAACCTTTTGATTGGATGTTCGATGATCAGTTCCATAATCTGCAGACCCTGGCATCCTACTTTGAGTGGTTTCAAGAAATGTTCGAACGCATGCCAAAAGATGGGAGAGAGACTCAGTGGCGTAATTTATGCGAGAGTGATGCACCAGAGATGACACCGTTACCTGATAAAGCAGACGATATCTACACGCCAATGCAGCGTCTCTGTGTCATCCGAGCTGTGAGGAGCGATCGTCTTATGCAGGCGTCAACACTGTTTGTGAATGCTGTATTTGGAAAGAAGTGAGTGTTATTTAAGGGTGGTATGTCATTTGTAGCTGTCAACTGTGTGCCTGAATCTATTCCTCGGTGAGAACCGGTATAACTTTAAGCACCGGCTGTATCAGTAGGCATTGTATGCTGTGCTGGAAGCCTCATGGAAATGGACTACTGCCTAAATCACTTTGCTATAGGACATTCCTAGATGTGATTTGATGTTTTGCAGAGTACCTCGCAAAATTTTCAGGGAATTTTCCAACTTGTAATGTGACTTTTCATTTCAGATTCATTGCTGACACAGGCTATGACTTCAATCTAATACTAAAACAGAGCACGCCAAAGACGCCTATTCTCATGCTGAATACCCAGGAGCCCGAGGTGGCCACAAAACTCTTCCTGGACTTTGCTATCAAGAAACAGGGCATGATGGCTAGCGTGATCCATCTCTACAACTCCAGCCATGCCAAGGAGAAAAATACCAAGAAAGCTATACAAAAGGCAATGGAAGAGGTAGGAGAAAGACTTGAATTCATAAACATACATATATTGTCATAAATTTAAGGAGAACAGCATTTTTGCCCAAATTAGAATATAAAATACTTGGGTTTGATTCAAGATTTTCTCTTTCAGGGTTCTTGGATCCTGCTCCAAAATGCCCACAATGCCCCCAACTTGCTTGGCAGCCTCGAGAGTTTCCTATCAGAGGTAGAGGAAGAGGTGGATCCAAACTTTCGCTGCTGGGTGTCGGTGCAGATGGACGAACCAGTACCAACCAGAGTCCTGCAGAGTATGCTGCGCATTGTTGTGGATGCTCCAAGGGTAAGAGATGAATATCCCACTTGCTTTTTTGTTGTGTGTGCAGTCAACTGTGTACTCATGACTGTGAGGTGGCTATTAAATCGAATCCATTGTTTCATCCATGTGTCATCTGAGACCAAGTTGAAAGGTTTCCTTCCATTCAGTTCATAAACCTTTGTTTCAGACGATGAAGACCAACCTGTATCGCTTCTTCTCCCAACTTGACTCGGACATCCTACGTCAGTCCGAGAGGATGGAATGGGCCGCATTCCTCCATAACATCTGCTACCTCCACGGAGCCATCAAGCTGAGGACCCGCTTTGGCAAGGCAGGCTGGAATGTACCCGAGGCATTCAATCATCTGGGCGTCCCAGAGCTCCTGGTAAGTTCACAAGATGAAATTATTGCCATGCACATCAGGAAAGTATTGGTCTATTCCTATTCGTAAACGTCGCCAAGTGCATGAAAGTGGAGATAATTGGGACGAAATATGTTAGCTGGTCACATGGGAAGGATTAACACGAATGTCTTGTACGAAGTGATAGAAAATGATCTTCAACCTCTTCCAACCGTTCATCAAGATGTGCTATTTGTGTTGTAGGAGGCTCTGCAGATGTCGCTCTCTGAGTTCCGTGATAACCTATCAACATCTGCGCCGGATGGAAGTCGCGTGCAGCGGACAACCTCTTGGAGCTGTATGCGATACTTGCTGACTGAGGTGAGAATACCTTGCTCATTTGTTGTTCGTCAATCACAAAGTCAGAAAGAAGAAACCTGGGCTCTGAACCTGGACTGGTCTCATTTCGCTGCCCCGAAGGACCGATCTTTGAAATTCAAGAGTTTAATGACGACCTCTACTATTGCTGATATCAGACTACATGTTTAAGTTTCGAAACTTTAACTCAGTAGGCCTAATGTGATATTGTTTCGCTGTGTGTTTCAGATAATCTATGGAAATCTTGTGACTGATCCTTTTGACCAGTCAAGTCTTGGTGCTATGGTCGACTACTGGATATCACCAACTGCTGTCAAGAAAGAATTTGAATTGGCGAAACGTAAGTTGTTGTTAAATTGGCATTTTTTAGCTGGTCAAATATGGGGAAGTCTGGCCCCGTCATCAGTTTATGGAAAGATAAGCAAACTTTGTGGCCAGTCATGTATGGAACCTGAAAATGCTGTCCTTATAGCTGCGGGAGAGAGGTTTGTGGAAATCAGAAGAAGTAATGAGGAAAGCGAGTGCCTAGTTACTCATTTGAACAGTTTCCTTCAGCCGTTTAAAGCTGCGTTATACCTGTCTTTTTTCAGTGCGGTACAAGCATCCATCAGTTTTCTTCAGTCCTTACTGTAAGCTGACTTCTATCTGCCAGGCTTTAGAAGGTCTGCCAAATCACATGTTGGAAGTACCTGAGGCCTGCCACTTACATCCATATGGAGAGGTAAGACCTGTTTCCTTGCATCACAACGAAATACCTTTGTCTCTGAACTATTCTTCCCCATTGTTGTCCTGTTACATTATATTTCTTCAGATGGCCTAAGAGAAGTCAGATGAAAGAGTATTTTCCATTATTTCACCAAAATTTTCAAATTGACCTACATGTACATGTACATGTTTCCTTTATATTCTTCTTCAGACTATCCTCGGTGATGACCAGTACGTCTTCACACGACTCAACAAGGTGTTCGATGCCATGCCAGCGTCCGAGACGCTCACAAACAAAGAAGTCGTGTTCAAGAGGCCGTTGACACCATTCAACGGTCCTCCACAAGCCAATGTCAGTGCAAGTGGAAACATGCCGCAAGTCTGTGAGATGGGTGTGGTGGCTTCAGCAAGTTTTGCGGTCATGCGCACGAAGAAGGAAGTGGAATTGTGGGAGATTTGTTGGCAGACGTTACCCAAGGTTCCAAGGGCATTCAATTCAGTAAGTTTTGTTTACAGCAAATTTCACAGGTTTTCTCATGGCAGAGGCATCTTTTACTCTTGTCACAATTTACTTTATTTCTATCAAAAACTAACTTTATTCAGAGGAGAAGATTAAAAAACTTGTTATTATTGCAGGATTATGTGACGGAGCGTATCAAGAAGATTGGTGGTTTCACTGTCTTTAATTTGTTCATTAAGAAGGAATTTGAAATCATGTGGAGACTGCTGACAGAAATCAAGCACTCGTTGATGGTAAGTCTTAGAAAATTAAAGTTTTGATCCAATTTTGTTGATATCATCAGATCATGTGATTGAACGAAATGGATGACCACAACGATGGTCCGTTGTCAGCTATTCTTCATTGGTTGAAAAAACAAGCAGTCAGTTCATTATCAGCAGTAACTTATAATGACATTTACCTTGTTCCCACAGACCATCAAGGCTGCAGTAGACGTGTCAGAGAAGGGACCAAATTCCTTTGGTGACCAGTTGACCCCCAGGATGCTGGAGACAGCTGACGACCTCTACTTCAACAGGATCCCCCAGGCATGGCTCAAGCTCGCTGGGCCCACTGCCCCACCACCAACGTACGGTGTGGATAAATGGCTCAATGACCTCAGCCAGCGCACACAGCACTTTGAAAGAATATTAAGTTTGGTGAGTGATGCCTTGTAGACTTCATATTACGTCAAAACCCTTGGCTGATGTCGCGGGTTTTGGTCTGCATTTTTGGTCTACCCCAGCAGTCTTGATAGACAGCCAAGGACCGCCAGCTTATCAATTCCTCAATCCAACCTTGAACTTTAAAGCAGTTTCTGTAATTTGTATCAATTTGATATTTCCAGGGTAAGGAGAAGATGCCAGCTTACTGGTTGGGAGCATTCACCTATCCGCGGACACTGCTGGCACTGCTGAAGCAGGATGCATACAGACACCACTCCGCTTCGGAGCGATCTGGCAACATAGATCACCTGATCTTCCAGACAGAAATCACATCCAGGGACAAGGACCATGTAAGTCTAGATAAGATAGATAGGTTTTTGACTTGATGTGACAGTGCAGGTTGTGACTTTGTCTTCATGTCACTCCCAATTTCATACTTTCTTCACATGGCAAATAGTGCAGGGCCCAGTTTCTCAATCACAGTTAAAGACAGACACCAAAGTTTTCCTTAAACATCCTCGATTATCATGTCAACTGCTTCATCTTTCCAGTTGCGTGACCCACCTCAAGAGGGCATGTTTGTCTATGGCATCAACATCTGGGGCTGCTCCTGGGAAAAAACAAGTGGAGAACTCCAAGATGTTGCACCGCGTCACGCGTGCACTGCCCTTCCGGTGATTCACATCACCTGCCACCCCCAGGGTGAGAAACCCAACCAACAGGACCCAACACGTGCCAGTGAGACCTTCCAATGTCCGGTGTTCCAGTCAAAGATTGGCCCACGAGAACCGGTGATGGAGGTGGACCTACGCCACGAGGGATACCCAGCATCACGCTGGGCTCTTCGGGGTCTGTCTGCAACCATCCACCCGTACTGATCATCGGGACAGTGATGAACAATGCCAACAAGCTGAATAAGAACAATGACAGCAATTGTTAGCAAAGCCTCCCTTACATGCAACTTCACCAGGACTTACTAATGAATCATTTATAGCAACACCATTGAGGACTTGTCACAGTAAGATTCATATCGGATAGCCTCCAGGCATACAACAAAGCAGCCTGGAAATTGTATGAAAATGGAACAGTTGAGTTTCCATTGTATTTGGGTAGAGTTTCAGCTGGGATTACACTTTAACTTATTGTGATAATGTTGCTCTTCATCGATGCAATCAAGAAAATATCATGCGTTATTCGGTTATTTAGAACTTTTTTTGTACATTTGTAGATTTTTATCAGTTTTTTTGTACATATTCAGTATCGTCCATCTTTACAATGTGTTAACTAAGTTAATTTGAAGAATCTGCCGTGAGAGATGAACTAAAAGTCATTGTATATTTGTATGTTTTGTGCAGCATATTTCAAGAAAGGTGATTCTGGGAACCATTAACCCGCTTTACCAAGTCCAAAATCCCACTTCCGTCCTAGTTTATCTGTTTTATATGCAGATAATCTCATGAAATTGTGATCAATTTTCAATTTTCAATTAAAATCCACAAATTGCGTTTGTTTGTAGAGATATTTAATTCTGTTTTGTTACGTCTTCTGACATGCAATTTCCTAATAAATGTAATTTATTAAGTACTTCCTGACTCCTTGACACATTATTTCGGTTGGCCTAAAGGCTTAAAAGCATGCTTGACGAGATCATCCTGGGAGACATTCAAATTTGACTGATCAAAAGACTATCTCTTTGAAAAGATGAGGTCCTCCCCAGAGACCTTCTAATGTGACAGATCCAAGGACAGTCTCCTCCAAAAGATAAGGTCGTCCCTAAAGACATTCAAATCTGCTTATCTAAAGACAGTCTCCTCCAAAGACATTCAAATATGACTGATCCAAAGACAGTCTCCTCCAAACGATAAGGTCGTCCCTAAAGACATTCAAATCTGACTGATCTAAAGACAGTCTCCTCCAAAGACATTCAAATATGACTGATCCAAGGACAGTCTCCTCCAAACGATAAGGTCATCCCTAAAGACATTCAAATCTGACTGATCTAAAGACAGTCTCCTCCAAAGACATTCAAATATGACTGATCCAAAGACAGTCTCCTCCAAAAGATAAGGTCATCCCTAAAGACATTCAAATCTGACTGATCTAAAGACAGTCTCCTCCAAAGACATTCAAATCTGACTGATCTAAAGACAGTCTCCTCCAAAGACATTCAAATATGACTGATCCAAAGACAGTCTCCTCCAAAAGATAAGGTCATCCCTAAAGACATTCAAATCTGACTGATCTAAAGACAGTCTCCTCCAAAGACATTCAAATCTGACTCATCCAAAGACAGTCTTCTCAAAAGTTGAGATCCTCCCTTTTAAGGCATTCAAATCTAAAGACAGTCTCCTCCAAAAGATGAGATCCTTCTCTGAGATATTTAGTCTGACAGGCCAAAAGACTGTCTCCTCCATAGGATGATATCCTCTCCGAATACATTCAAATCTAACTGATCAAAGACAGTCTCCTCCAAAGACATCCTTCCTAATAGACCTCGACTTTGCCGAAGATTTAGCCCTCCTTGCTGTCAGGTACGCTAATATGCAAGAGAAAACCAACAGGCTAAACAAGCACTCCAAGACAACGGGACTATCTGTCAACATTCCTAAGACAACGAAAGCTCATGAGCATCAACACCATCCCACCATCACAAATTACCATAGATGGAGAGCCAGTATGACTTCGTGTATCTTGGAAGCTTGCTCAGCAAGGACAGTGGTACGCAGAAGGATATCAGGAGCAGAATCAACAAGGCAAGAACAGCCTTCTTCAAGCTAAATCTCATATGGAAGTCCACCGTCTATTCCATAAAGACCAAAGTCAGGCTATATAACAGCAACGTTAAGTCCGTACTCCTCTGTGGCTCGGAATGTTGGAGAACCATGGGGAAGACATGGGGAAGATAGCATCTTTCCATAACGGATGCCTACGCAAGACCTGCAGGATATACTGGCCAAGAAAGATCACCAGCAAGGCTCTCTATGAGAAGACTCATACAGAATGTATGACAGATCAGGCGGAGGAGATTCCGATTGCGAGGTCATATGCTGAGAATGCAACCAGATTGCATACCAAAGGTGGCTCTCAGATGACGGAAACGTGGACGGCCAAAGGACACCTGGCCCCGCACGATGACAAAAGAGCTGGATACGAGTGGCCAAGGACAAGGGAAGATGGCGAGAAATGGTGAATGCCTTATGCCCCAGTACCAGGGACGAAGAGGACTAACATAACATAACAAAGATAGTCTCCTCCAAAGACAAGATCTTTCTTATAGACGTATATATCTCTGACTGATCTGGAGACAATTTCTTCAAAAAGGTTATATCCAATTGGAAACATTCAATCATAATCTACTACTAATCTGAGGACCATCTTCTCCACAAGGTGTGATCGCCTCAGGAAGGTTTATTCATCACTGGCTGATCAGAAGACCGTCTCCTCCAAAGGGAGGGACATCTTCGAGGACATTCGTTTGTGTCTCACTGCTCAGAAGACTGTCTTCTCCAAGTGGTGAGATGCCCTTTGGGACATTCATTCATCTCTGACGACGCTGAAGAATGAGATCCTCCTTGGCGATTTTCATATCTGGATGATCTGAAGACAGTCTCTGCTAAAAGATGGGTCCTCCAAAAGAGAAACATCCATCTGGGACTCATTAGCAGTTAGTCCCCTCCAAAAGTTGACATCCTTCCAGGAGTTATTCAATGCGCGCCGTGTGTCTGAGGAGAGTCCCTTCAAATAAAAGAATGGGTTCCTCGTCAGAGACATTCGTTTCGGGCTGGAACTGACGACAGTCGCCTCCAAACGTTGAGAGATCCTTCTCAGAGATATTCATTGGAGAGTGCTCTGAAAGACGGTTTCTTTAAAAGCCGTCATTATTCCTCGCCAAGACTTCTGCCTCCGACTGATCTTTAGATAAGCAGCTCTAGTGGGAAAGATCCTCCTCAGACATATCGAACTCCGACCGATCTGAAGACTGTGGACATATTAACAGTCTATTCCGAAGGACGAATGTTTCCCCATTAAACCTCTAATCGTCTCCATCTGAACACAGTCTTCTCCAAAACGTGATGTGTCCTCGGTGATTCCATTCATGTCTGACTCATCAGAAGACAGTCTCCGCCGAATGGGGAGATGTCCTCTAAGGCATTCATTAATCTGTCGGCTATGAAGACGTTTCATCCAAGTGGCAATATGTCCCTGGGGACGTTCATACATGTCTGGCTGATCTGAAGACAGTCTCCATCATGTGGTCACATGTCCCCGATCGGGGACATTCATACATGACTGACGGCTCTGAAGACAGGCTTCTCCAAGCAGTCTCCAAAAGAATAATTCCTTCCCAGAGTCAACCATCTCTGACTTCCATAAACAGTCAGACATAGACAGTCTTCAATGATCTGAAGACAGTCTCCTCCAAAGGACGATAACTTCCCCTTTAAATCTCTGGACACGAATTCAGTCTGAAGTATTGGATACTCTTGCGATACATACACGTTGGACTGGTCTGATCAACTCAAAGATGAGATACGTCATGGGAGATTTTTGCCACAGACTGACCTGGATCGATACAACCGCCCCAGTCCAAAAGGGGAGGTCGCCACCGAGAGGTTCATCTTCCACAGATCGGAAGACGTAGCGAGTCCACAATGGCATGAGCACTTTACATCAACATGCACTGTTGTACACACTGTGTCCTGTTGTTCGGCGGTCTGTCGGCGATAGATTTTGATTGTCTGCCTCCTGCAAAGGGATCTAGGGAGACAGAGCTGCCGCTTCAATTTTGATAATCGTGTCCCCAAGTGGTGTCACCTTCTTGAGGAGACCATCAGTGGTAGATGAATGTTCACAAGACGGATCTTTGTCTTTTGAAGTCTGTCTTCCGAAGTCGGAGATGTACGTCAACAATGGATCTCACCTTCTGGAGGAGACAGTCTTCAGGTTAGTCAGAGCTGGATGTTCCAAATAATATGGGTCTTCATAGTTTTCGGACCTCAGTGACGTCTTTCCATTCGGAAGCTCATATTATTGGGTTGGATAATGTCTTTAGATCAGCCAGGGATTGATGTTCCTAAGACGGATCTACGTCTTTTGGAGGAGATAGTCTTCGAAAGTCAGAGGTGTATCTCCCCAAGGGATCTCAATTGGTGGAAGCTGTCTTCAGATTAGCCAGAGATGAAGGTCTCGAAGGAGGATCCACGTCTTTTAGAAGAGACAATCTTCGGAAGTCAAAGATGCATATCCCCAAGAGATATCACCTTATTGGTGAGACTGTCTTCGGATGAAGACAGTCTAAAGTATTGGATTCAGTCAAAAGTATTGGATACTCTTGCGAGGAGGCGGTCTTCAGATTAGTCTGAGATGAAGGTCCTGAAGGAGGATCGTCATTATTTGGAGGAGACAGTCTTAGGAAGTCGGAGATTTACTTCCCCAAGGGCCACTCATTTTTTGGAGGAGACTGTCCGTCTTCAGATTAGTAAGAGCCGAGTACTCCCAAGGAGGATGTGCCCAATTCCTCATCATTTGGAGGAGACAGCTTTTTAGAGACCAAGGGATATATGTCCCGATGGGATTTTACCTTCTGGAGGAGACTGTCTTCAGATAAGTCAAAGATGAAGGTCCCAAAAGAGGATCCTCATCTTTTGGAGAAGACAGTCTTCGGAAGTAGATGTATGATGGCAAACGAAAGTAGAACAAAACACACAAATTTTGATAGTGATTTTATTTGACATTTTTTTTCAAATCATGTCAAGTTACAACCAACAGCTGGAAACGAATCATGGAATAAATTATCACTAGTTTTTACAGCTATTTTGTTTCACATTATAAATGAGTTTCAGGGGGTCCATGACTCCTATAAATTCTTACCACAGTGGTTCCGCAGCAACCCCTTAAACAGCTTTCAGTTGCACCACATCTGGGATAATTTGATACGAAGGTTTATATACAAAATCACCATAACACTGTTACTATACACATAAATACATAATTGTACTGCTTTCACCAGGCTTAATATTTACAGAATCTAGAGCTGCCTATGGCAACAACTCCTTGAGAATGATACAACCGACTCTGTAAAGTCGAAGACATCTTTCCTTTCAGGGTTCTGTATACCATTATAACGTCATATTTCAATTTACTGTTCAATGTACATAAAGCTTAAGAAATTCTCATGGCCCGCATCCTTTTTGCAACTCCTATATACACAAACATGATCGATGAAACTGCCAACAGCCCTTATCCTACACAGAAGCAACTACGTAAGTAAATCATACAATGTACAGAACATCATTGCCATTTTATGAAAAATAGCATGTCTAATAAATGCAGTTTACAGATTGATAATGGATTCACAACCTTCATTCATGAAGCACAGATTTTCAGCAAAATTAAACAGGACCATTGGCACTTTGTGATCAAACGGAGAATAAAACACAATATGAGGACTAGATCTATTCTAATGTCATCAATTGTACATCATACTTATCATTTCTATTGTCGACTGTCAGTTTAATTTGAGGGACAGGCAACTGAATATACATGTAGAAGGGAGTTCCTACATGTAGTAGGGACTTCGAATTTATACTAGAGAATCACATGTTAGGATCAGCTGTAGTCTAGTTTGATATTGCAATGAGAACGTACAATCCTATACATGGAGCAGAAATATACCAGGACTTACAAAACTTAACAAATTATGTACAACACTAAACAACTCATATTGGGCTAAATTTTTCAATTCAATACACATAACTGCTAGTCTTCTTCTACCCTTCAAATGAGTAGGCGGTAAATATTTTCCTCCCCTCCCTTATCCCCCATCCTCATTGTAGCACCACCCCACCACAAATACGAAACCCGCCTTGTGTGACTAGAATCTCACAGCCTCATAATCATATCTTTCAAATACTGATCCAGCATTTTTCGCCAACTTTTAATGACAGCAAACCTATCCATTTAATGCAGTCTGGGATAACATAAGCATAAAGTAAATAAGGAGAAAATTTAGACTAAGGAGTGAACTGATAAACTGTATCCTATGTTGATGGGAAAAACCAGACCTAATCTGCCAAGGGCAGATAGTTGACACTCCAACAACACATCTGAACCAGGCCCTGAGGCCAAGTCTGCCCTCCTGAAGAACTGGCACAACCTTTCTCCTTTCAACTTCAGAGACCCCTGGCCTCAACAGCCGATATTATAGTGAGTGGCGCCATCTTCAGCACCACCTATTAATCGAAGTTGCCATCTCCTCAAGCTTGTCCTATCGTTCATCGTCACTATCATATTTGTTGCCTGGAAGTCGAGTCAGCGATGTTTCTTCATGGTCCTCTCTGAAAAGGAGAGAAGACATTGTTGGGTGTAAGCTCTAGTCTTGCTATTCCTCAAGTCAAAACTTTGCTCACTCAACTGGTTTTTCTTACAGATGCTGTTTAAAAAGGGAGGTATATTTTGCTGATTTTAAGTAATTGAACAACAAATGAAGTTCGTTCTGGTCTTGAATTTGTGAAAATAGTTGTTCTGAATGGCTTTACATGTCAATTGGTAGCATTTCTAGAAAGGTACAGACCTAATTTGTCATACAAAAATTCTATGCAAAAGGTTTAGCGAACTTTCTATTAAGCTAAAGCAGTTTTCTTTTCTAAAGTTCTGTAATACGTAATGAACCGCAGGCCCCTGTGCCGATTCAATAGCTGAACTTATAAACAAATATATTCGTCATCATGCTCAAAGGCCCAAACACCAAAAAAGTGCAATACCGCAAAATACACCATTTAAATGAGAAAGAAATGTGTGAACCCTTTCCCCAGAGGGGAAAGCTAGGGATGGCTGTATGCCCACTGGACAACTACCAGCTGAGAGATGTGTGTGTTGGACACCAAAGTTTTTTGCCCAGCCCGCTTTCTTAATACCCTTCCATCATCACACATGCATTTTGAAGCCAAACCGAGATGCCCATATTCATTGATCATCCCAAATAACCGGTCAATACCTTGAAGGCCAGTGGAGAATTCACCACAAAAGATAAATCATAGAGCGATTAGGAAAACGGTTATTCTGATGTTTAACTTTGTGGATTGATATTTTTCGGGGATTTGAAGGTTAACCCCAAGATTTAATTAAACCCATAACTTTTGGAATATTTAAGAGAAAAGCCTAAGCGATACACCTCTAAACATGGCATATACCTGAAACTTAGTCCATATCCATGACCAGTGGCAGAGGACAATTGATAAGACGTTCCTAATATTGGGGCTGAACTGTAATTCAAATGGCTACTCAGTTGAGAAATGAACTAGTTTTTGATTGCTGCATGCACTGATACACAGCACGCACTTGGCTTGTTCAATTCAGCAAAGCTAAATACTGACATTTCAGGCATGACCAAATCAGACAATGGATGAACTCAAGTGTTGACAGAATGAACAGCAAATACCTGAAGTGGACTGGAAAACAATGACATTACACCAGTGCAACATAGTGGTGTTGACATCATGTATTGGGGTAACACAGTGCTGGTGACATCATGTATAGGGGTAATCCCAGCACATGCAAGACAACATTGGACATGACATAAGCCGAGTATATGCAAGCTAAAAACAAGCTTCCCATGCATTGTAGTATGATGATCACAAGTGGCCCCAATCTATTCAAATGGTGCAAAACTGCCCACACAGATAGTTTAAGGAAGAGCGTTTCTGCCTGCAACCGAGATTCATATGCAATAAAAATGTTCAGTACTTGACTTAAGAGGCTTTCAGTTTCTGTGGGTTTGCCCTTGTCAAATGAATGTAACCATTCATCGTGCGCCCTATTTAGAAAATTAGGAAAAGGTTTTATCCCAACACATAAATTGTCCCAAACAAGACTGTACTACATTAACATTATAAACAAGACAAATTGTGACCCGCTCTCCCAAAACTAGACGCTTGTCGCATCTGAACTTGACAGGTTGATACGGACTTGTTGTTCATTTCCCTATTGTAGACCTTTTGTGAAATGTGACCAAATCAGTTTGTAATAGATTTCACAAAAGGTCTACAATAGGGAAATGAACAACAAGTCCGTATCAACCTGTCGAGATGCGACAAGCGCCTAGTTTTGGTAGAGCGAGTCACAATTAGTGGAAAATGATTGGAGCACAGCACTATACACTGACCGCCTAAAAACATGGACATAACATACAACACAGAGCGACAACAGAGCTAGCCAGCTGTAAAGGGGTTAATGGTCTTTCTTCAACATACCATACAATGTTACATGAAGCAGCATCATTTACCTACCCATAGACAACCTCGTCATCTGAGTCGTTCAGCATTGACAAGGCTGGGTTGTCCTTGAAGTGAGATTCTGAAAGAGACATGAAAATACATGTAACAGATAAAGTGATAAAAAAAAAATTTCGGTTATTTTGTAGCAGCATATACTGTAAACAAATCCCACTTGTATGTGACTGCATGTACAAAAAGATGTACATGTACAATATGTTTCTCTCTCTTCAAATGACTGAGGAGTCACTTCATCAAACACAAGTTATGACTGACATTTTTCACTGACCTTGGCATCTAAGTTGCGGTTCAGGGAAACAATCCATCAAGCACTGGATTATATCAAAGCTCATGCGATTTCAAGATATTTTGATCCAAAAACAAAATCCTTACCATACAAAGCATTTCTCGACGGTGAATAGACAAATGCCATCGCATATAAGTAAAAATTGAGTAATCCGTAAAACGACAGGAATTCAGCTGAATTCTGATAATGCGTGGACAGGTCTGAGACGAAGTTATCTTCGAGTATTCCCCGGCCGAATCTTAGCACTGTTATCGTTATTGAAATGGAGATCACAATCAGCATCAATGCCGTGGTGAACTTCAATCGTAAATCTGAAAAGGATCAGCAAGGGACTGAAAACTCTAGCTACATGTACATCATGCGTGTCACCACATCTATGTATTTCATGTCAAATCATTTTCTACATTTGTGACTCGCTCTACCAAAACTAGGCGCTTGTCGCATCTGAACTTGACAGGTTGATACGGACTTGTTGTTCATTTCCCTATTGTAGACCTTTTGTGAAATCTATTACAAACTGATTTGGTTACATTTCACCAAAGGTCTACAATAGGGAAATGAACAACAAGTCCGTATCAACCTGTAAAGTTCAGATGCGACAAGCGCCTAGTTTTGGTAGAGCGAGTCACATTTGACACTGCTGCATACTTAATCAGATATTGCATTATTTCATGACCAACAAACTACACATATGTCGCCAACAAATCATACTCTTTACTTACCAAAGTATGGCATAGATCTGAGTTCACCGTATGCCCGAATGAGCAGGTAGATCAGATAAAGCAGATATATTCCACCAATCACAAAGAAAAAGATCTTGAAGCCCTGAAAAATAAAAACCATGATATCAACGCCAAGTCCTATCCACTTACAAGTATACTGTTCAATTTTCTTCTCTACGAATACATATTGTCAAAGACTTACAAGGAAGTTGCCTGTGTCCAGCTTATAGTTATACGTTGGATCCTGTAGTTCGTTATACACCTGCCACGATGACAATGTCACGGCGGAGATCCAGATTAGTCCAACAATCACAAGTTTAGGAAGGTAGAATTTGACAAAATGGCGCTCATTCTGAAAATGCAATGTACATGGTTATAAGTCATGTTGTCTTCGAGGACGAAACAAGTTTTGCAGTTTTCAACTCTTTTTTGTCAAGTTATGGATTAATTATAGCATCTTATCCCAGGGTTGTTGCCAGAGATTTGCGAGTCAACTACGTCGAGATATTTTGACCTGTGTGGGATTGTTTTCTTGCCCTGGTATAGATGCTCAGATGCAAGGGACATCAAGGCATAGTTTGCATATCTGCCTTTTCTACTGAGTACTAACCTGCCTAACCCCATGATATATACACAACCAGAAGAGCAGCAAGGAACAGAGGAATGTTGCCTGGAAGATCGCGTCAAACATGCCAGGGACCCAACTACTCACAAGGAATGTGAGAGGAAATATTGGGTCTGAAACAGAGGAAATGTGTGTCAAGCATTAGACAAGGGATTCAAGTCATCAGCCAAAGTGCTCCAATACACTTTTTTAAAGAGACTTTTATAAACTTTACATGTGTACCAAATGCTTGCAACTTGTTTGGACCTGAAAACACATATCTTGAATCTTACTATCGACTTTTTATTGCCTTGCCTCATTGGCTTGACATCCTGAGCTCATACAAGGAATGATGCTTACCATTATAAAGCAGAAGTAAGGGCAGCAATGCAGACATCCACTTCTGTTCTATAGACCAGTCTCGCAATGAAAACTTCCTCAATGAGTGAGCAAAAAGGCACTGAAAATGTAACAGAACACATGTCAAATTTCGAAGATTTACTTTAATACTGTGTAGCTATCCCATACACTCTTATTGACTGCAGTGGTTGTAAGCACACATGCACTCATGAGATTCTTTGCATAAAACAGCTAATGAGTTCGGAATCCGAAGGCCTGATGACTACAAGATGATACTTACTGTGGCTAGGAATGTTAGCACCAGGAATACAAATCGGAACCAAATCTCTAACTCTGTGAAGGCAGCATTGTACATTTTGAACTGAAAGGAACAAATACAGGAAAGAATAAACACCAAACTAAATTTAGAATAGATGCAGATTTTAGTACTGTAAACCAATGATGATCATTGCACCTTTCACATCCATAGTTCTTAGTGACTACTTTTCATCAGTTGCACTCTTTTTATACCCCTGAACGTATCATGGAGTCTAAAAAACAATGAACCATGAGCAAGCAATACTCGACCACCTGACTGAATCAGGCAGTACGTAAATGATTCTGGCCGTTCAGGCAATCAATGATCTGACATGTGAGTCTACAAACTTTAGTCTTCATACTTACAAAGAATTTGACATCTTTGATGGCCCATTTCATCTTCTCCAAACCATAGAAGTTGATGGTGATCTGGTAATGTGTGTAGTCTATGAAACCAAGGTGCAGCAGAATCAACTCTTTACAGTCCTACAGGTAAGATCGGAGCAAAATACAGTGAGTACTGGACAGATAAAGAAGACAGACCAACACTCTAGAAATGATGTCCAGATACCATGAACCACCCCGAGACTCTTATTGGCCTCACCTTGATAGCGACTGGCTGGCCCCAGATTGTTGTAATCCCGTCCACCAGACCTCAGCGCTAGGCCCAAACAACGAAAGGCTGATTTTAGATACTAGATATCGTATACCCACCTTGAGACACTCTAGCGTCCTCGTCTTATTATGAGTGACTGGCTGGGCCTGACTGCTAGTATTCTCGTCCACCATACCACGGCTCTGGATCCCGACAACAAATGGCTGATATAACTTCCCAGCTGAAAGATGAAATACATTATAGGTAAAGGTTCTCAACAAAACTAGGGTTCATAACAAAGAAGCTTGAAAGATAATGGCCAACGAAAAAATATTGAATACATGGTTAGGAAACCTTCATGAAAATTTTTATTTTGTGTGATTTTTTCATCAATTTGAATTTCTAGTCCACTGTACAATGTAATGGTGAACAGGATCGATATTCGTTCTTATATGGTTCAAGGCAAAGACAACACACTTACCCCCTTTATTATCTGAGACTACAACTGCAGTGATCCATATCTGTTGATTATATGTGTTGATCCTCGGCGACATCAACCTAAAAGGACCAGCTTTTAGATCTTTTGGCGGTTCTGCAAGAGCGGTAGCATTGTGCTGGACACTTGCGATGATCGGTGGACCTGAAAATGCAGCAAAGATGTTATTTGATGCATAAAACATTGCACTTATCAGGTTCTTGCTTGCAGTGAAAGCACTTTTTGGATATTTCAAAACTGATGCCACGCAAAACAATGCTTTTGATTTCAGTCGTTAGTGGGACGTCTGATAAAGAAAGAGATACCAAGAACTCAATTCTGCCAGGTTACCCGTTTCTTGACCACAGCAGACTAATAAATGGGTTTTGAAAATCAGTTCAGTTTTGTCATGCACTCCTTTATCTCGATCGACGATACTCACCAACTAATCCAACGAGGACTGTGATTCCAAAGAAGACAAAGAAGGAGAGAAAAACCAAGACAAACTGACGTTTGTTCATGGCGTAAAGCCGCATCTGAACCGATCTGCAAGTACATAAAACAAGGAGGTAATTAGACAAGGAGATTAAGCATGTACTTTGATATTCATTGCTTGATACATCTATCAACTGACAGTCTACTGGTAGGATAGGAACTAGTGCCAAGATAGCCCTGCTGGATGAATACCAAACCAAAACAATCAGATTACAACACATCTCTGTCGATGCTGTTTTAACATAAACCTGTTTTGAATGACACATTACATGCTACACATCACAGTCACATGATGACAGGTGCCCGTAATTGTTCCACAGTTTGATACATTGAATTTATAATGTGAAATACTGATCGTTTCAGTATAGGTGGATGTAGGAGCTTCGTGGAACATAGGGGCATAATGGTCACAGACTACGGTATATGTGACTCGCTCTACCAAAACTAGGCGCTTGTCGCATCTGAACTTGACAGGTTGATACGGACTTGTTGTTCATTTCCCTATTGTAGACCTTTGGTGAAATGTAACCAAATCAGTTTGTAATAGATTTCACAAAAGGTCTACAATAGGGAAATGAACAACAAGTCCGTATCAACCTGTCAAGTTCAGATGCGACAAGCGCCTAGTTTTGGTAGAGCGGGTCACATATGTATGAATAAACCAGTAGCAACACAACAGTTCAAAATCTTATCTCAATTACATTAGCAAAAGGCTAACCAGTGGAGGGTTTCTATACCAACTCAATGAGGAAGGTGAAGAGCTAATTCCTACCGTTCATATTCACTATTCTTCAAGGGCCCAACAGACATGTCGGCGTAGATAAATGCCATATCGATAATTTTTCTCAGCCCAATTTGAGATGCGACTGTCAGAATCTTCTTAACATTTTCATATTGAACAAGAGCCATAAGCTGAGCCTTGCGAGATGGAAACATTGCAACCACGTAATTTCCAAGTCAAGAGGTGAAACTGTCACATATCCTCCTTCCATGTTCCTTCATATTGTTGGAAGGCAATTTCCTGGCGACCGCTTACTTCCCTGATCAGTCACGTGTGATGCAACATTATCCGAGAGAACCGAGAACGTCTAACTGCCAATTCATAAATTGATGCAATGCACAATACTCAAACATGTCAAAGCTGTGAGCACCCAACTGTATTCTCGAGATACAGTCAGGTACTTGAACATCGGCAAACACCTGAAATGATTGAGGGCCCAATCTACTCAATGCTTTTACTCAAGAGCCTAAAAAGCTATCACCACCTGTCGGATTTGCATAAGTAGGCCGACCTCTTGTTCACCAATTTTGAACGCAAGCTTCTCCATGGAACTGAACACTACATTTATGTCACTAATTGACACCAATGACAGTCAGCAGGGCATTACTTCTAAACAGCTCTGTAAAATTTTCCTGATATACGAGTATGATCATGACTTAGACTGACATGCCTGACCGATAACAATTATTGGGCAACTTTATGAAATGTAGCAGGAAACGAGAGCTCCTGGAGAAAATCTACCAGGTGTCAAAATAAGCTCCCTTTTCTCTCACACGTCTACAGTGTATGAGGAATTTGTCTGAATTGGGATCAAACCCACGACCAGAGGCAAAAGGCCTCAACCAGGGTTGGATGACCCAAGATGACCCAATAAAAACCTGCAGTCTGTTACATCTCAATATCAAAATCATTATGTGGAACTGATGCTTGAGACAATTCCCCATTGTCACAACTCCAATAGAGTACCACACATATGGAGATATTTATAATGTTTACGGCTATGGCATAAAATATTAATGTGAAAATGCCATTCATAATCAGACAATCAGGAAATGAGAATGGTCACAGATGTGTAGAATGGCCTAGTTAGTTTCACCTAGTTGCCCAAGCCATCCTGTTCATTTATTATCAGAAACCAAGTGATAAAAGTATTGCTGCTGTAAGTCTGTTTGGGATGAGACAGACACTGTCACTATTCGTCTCTATTTGCATGGCCTAGTTGGAAATAACAGAATATGTCTACCATCTGATATGCACAATTAGAGCAATCTAATACAGCAATCCTATTCGTATTCAGTGTTATGGAGTTTTCATGTTTTTTAAAAAACTGACACACATACTACCAGAGAACTTAAATTGGGCGTGGGTACCACGTCACACAGACACAGTCAAAGTAGAAATTACATTATTATTTCTCATTTATACTAAAATAGCATCAGCTGTATTAATCACACAGGATCCAAGTTCTGCATTAGATTCTTTTAAATTCTCTCTTTATTTTTATTCTATATTGAATTCCCAGAGGACAATATGCTACAATTAGAATTTAGCCAACTATCATAATGCTATACTTGGTAATTCTAGACAAGTGATCCAACCCATCCCAAAGTGGTGAAATGACAAACAGTAGAACCACCCCCTGCATCCTTGTGCCAAGCAGACACCTCAAAATCTCCTCTGCGCCACAGGATACTGTCATGTGGATTGCACAGCAACCTGCAGACAATCGGGGTGGTAAACTGTTCTCAGTGGCCATGAGACAAACAGACCCAACTGTACACCACATGATGACACATCCTCCAAGACTGCGCTGCGCTCTGTTTAATCGTGTTTGAAGCCCAAGGGCAAGGCCAAAAGGCCCCAGCGGAAAACACAAATAGCCGAAGAATGTCATTCAGTCAAGAAGAAACTGTGGGGCAGGGAGGTAGACACTCTGTGCTCAGTCCCTCTTGACCCTGTAATCCTGTGAAGTGTTTGTGTAAAAACAATACAAAAAGTGAAAATGTACAGTACATGGACATGTAGTACCGGATGCACCGTGGACGTATGTATCATGTACAGGAAAATGTACACATTGAAAAATATGGTCATATTATCACAATTCAGCAATGTTTGACATTTTAAATGCCATCAAGGTGAAAAAGAGATAAAATCGAATTATCGAGATGTACTCCTGGCTCGGATACTTACGCTTCTATTTCATAATTCGGCATTTTATCGAAGTTGTTTTCGTGTGGGCACTTCCACGTTGACGGACAAGTACCATACAGTGCTGCCACTCTGTGACACTTGAGTTAACTAAAGCCCAGCACAAAAGTACTGTGAAAATGGTCAGGAGCCGTTGAGAATGACCACGAGGCTCTGTGCCAAGCAAAGCGTTATCTACTGTGAAAGTGGTCAGGAGCCGTTGTGGATGTCCATAGGTTGAGACCTCGCCCGGGGTTGAAGCAGTGTCTACTTGGTGACTCGGTGGCCGAATGATAATATACATTTGTAGGCCTACATGATGTTCACTGTTCATTATATATAATGCGCTGGGTTTTAATCAGTATCTTTATCGGGTGCTCAAACCTCAAAGACGCAGTGAGCATCTCCACTGTCAACAGCTGTCGCCAGCTTGTGATTTCGCGATGCGCAATCTGTCATTCGAGGTTCATAAATAGAGTATTAACAAAGATTGAACTTACCTTTCACATCTGTCATGCCTATAACTAGGGGTGACATAGGTTCCAAATTCACTAAATAGGTCAGAAAAATGGCCAAAGAATTGGCGAATTTTTAGGGTCCAGTTAGGGGTGGAGAAAGCGTAGCTCCAGGTGTCCATGTTGACTCTTAAAATTTTGAGATAAAGGAAATGAATTGGAAAGAATTACACCGAAATATCAAGGAAGATACGACGTAAAACAAGCGTTCCACACACCCCCGACCACCATTTTCTATATACAGGAATAAATTATTAAAATCTTTGCATCATATCCTCGTCACGTACGTTAGCTAGACCGCTAATGTCGCGGATATAGCGAGTCAGTGGGGGTCCCCTGAAGGTTGCCATGGAAACCGCTTATCGAGCGCTAGTGCTATATATATATAGCTAGCGACGATCAATACATCACGAGTCGTTTTCCCAGCAGAAATCAATAGACAACGATATCACGATATGGCGTCAAGGGTACAGTCCGGACGCGGCCGGCACCTTTCCCTACAGCCTCCCGTCCTAATATTATCGTGGCTAATGGGGGGGGGGGGGGGGGCTGCCTCGGGACTATCAGTAAGGCGAGGCGGCAGTGCAACATGAATCAATGTCCTCTGCAAGAGAACAACAGCTGGGAACCAAGCTCCACGATGAGTGCATTGGGACTGCATCAGACATAATCAGCTTAGTCTCATTTCGACCTAGTGTGAGATGTGTCATGTGAGAGACCCCCTATTGGCGGTGTTGTGTAACTTTATCTCGCCTGCCCAGCTGTGCCTATATTGTCCCTTTAATTAATAATTGGTTTGTAGATGGCGCTCTTGGGTGATTTAGGTAATGTCAAAGGTCACGGAACTTCAAAGTGTATTCATACACACTTTTCATATGAGTTATTTGATATTCATCAAATTTAGCATCATAATCTATAGCTAATGTCTAGAAAAATAACCATATCGTTAAGCTTATTTGTCTTACTTGACAGAAAATTATATTTCCAATGAATGGAGAACATAAGTACAGATCTATTTTCTCAAATTGCGGATTGAGAGCTACTCCACCTAGGTGTTGTTAGGCTCTGTCTTTGAGGAAGCAGTTATTATTTGTGGATACTTGGTCCGAATTTCGTTTCATAAGTAGGTATCATTAATAAAACAAATGTTATTACCAATGTATAAGTCATTTTCCATCTATTTAACCCGGTTAATGGCCTAACTACAGAATAGCCGGGACAGTAGTAGCTCTTTACATTATGTACACTCTGTCCCTCTGTACATGATGTACACATTCCTAGTGTCCCGGGTATTCTGCAGTTGCTCTCGGTTAATCAATGCAAAGGTGTTGAAATATGCTTCTGTAGCAATCGAAAGTCAAGAAAAGAGAGGCAAAAGACGAACAGACCAATGACTGTGCTGTACTACATTTCTTTCACTTTGATAATTTATTGTCACTGTCGGGTTCAAACCTAGGTCTGTTCCATTTCCAAGTATTCTTTGGCTTTGCCTTTCGCGTTGTTATTGGGACATTCGATGCTAAGTTGGACTTGGAGGGAACGAAGCGTCGTTAAGCAAGGCTTAGGCTTTAATTCATGCCCCAGGCTAGCCGACATTTCAAGTCAGAGTGCTTTCTTTGACTTTGACTTCGCTGTCGCGACATCCATCTCATGTCAAAAACTTATGCCTCATTGCCTAGTTTCCAGTTTTGCCATCAGTAGCCATGTCAAAACTGTTCACACTCACTACACTCACTAGTACAGTGATTTTGGAATTACTGTTAAACCTCCTTTAGTTTAGGGGACATTACTTTGTTGTCCCAAAGTGGTTATTTCCATTCAATTTGACCTCTCTAATCAGGACAGCACTTGTCTGTCCCGAGGGTGTCCTTAATAGAGAGATTCTACTGTACTTCAATTATCAATTCCTGGGTGGGATTTGATATCCTTGGAACCAGCCTGTCACTGTATCAGAAGTTCCAAAAATGGTTAGCTCAGTTAGATTCTGTCTTGTAGTCCAAGATGTTCATGATGACCTTACTCCTGTTTTATAATCTTTTATAAAACTTTAGCTGCAATTTGTTCTTCTCAGGTTTGCTGCTTGAGGTAGAAACATGGATGGTGGGAGGAAAGTTTGGGCTCCCCATCCCATTGATGGATACAAACTCGGACAGATCGTCGACATCGGACCAGATGGAGTGACTGTGGAGCCTTTTGATTCTCCACGACAGGTGAATATTCATTTGTTGTCAGCTTGAAGCAGACAAAGAAGTCATTGTGCAGTAACAGTGAGCTTTTAGGCTCAATCAACAATGTTACAGTAGTTTAATAGAATTAAAAAATGTGTCTCTGTATAAAGTGTCTTGAACATGTAACTCACTGTTCCCCTGTATATCAGTCATCACATGGTTATGAAGAGTATTTTTAATGTTTTCGCAAGATGATGCTTGACCTATTGCATGTCACGTGTGAAAGGCCTTGATGTGCTTCTCTCGCGCTTACCTTACAGATGTATAATCCTCTGAAATAATACTGTGAACTGCAAAATTTTGCTGTCAATTTGTTTCAGACAATCACTTCATCATTTGACCGCGTATTTCCAGCAGAGGAATACGACAACAAAGATGTTGATGACAATTGTAAGTATAGTTGTTTCTTTCTCACGTCGCACACAATGGTCGAATTTTTATTGCCAATTGGGCAACCTACCAATAGAGCTGGTAGTCTCTTTCACAAACCAGCAGTCCTCCAATGTATTGTTCTGGAAAACGGTGAAATATCTAGTAACGAGGTCCCCCTGTAGACATGTAGTAGTAGTTTGTCTGTCCTAAGAAAAATGCTAAATGTTTGTGCTCAAACATCGAGCTTCAAGCCTAAAAAGGGGTTTTCCAGCTGATTATCAAAGTATAATCTGTAAGTGACCTAGATATCGCTCGAAGCAGAAACCTGCGTGTTGCCTTTTTCACATGTTGCTGTATTGATTTCTGCTGGCCTGAGATTGAGAACTGCCTAATTTAGTGTGAGCCAGTTCAGTGTTAAATATTCTATTACAACAGGTTATATTGAGTTGTTCAACATTGAGGTGATTGTTAGTCATCTGTGTGTGAAGTCTTAATGATTTTTGCAAGTGAAGTGCAATTTTGTCATGGTAGCCCCCTACTTTTGTGTACGAATCTGACACCCCAAAACTAATGAAAACCCATAAGGATAACAGCATTGTATGTACCAGTACAGTGTACAACAATGCATCATACAATAAAACTACAAGTATTGATAATTTTATATGTTTTGATTGTATTGTATTGTACTGTATTGAATTGCATTGATTTGTCAGTCTGAGCCTCCAAGTTGTGCCCTACACTGTCACAGATCTCCCAGGCCACATTTCTCATGCACGTATATCAAGGCAATACCAGCTCAGTTTATCTCAGACTTTGTATATTGATCAGAATTCCACAGCTTGCCGAGTTGAACAATACCGACCAAAGTGGCTGAAAATCATGCATAATAATGGTTGTATGCATAGAACATTCTGGTTACAACAACGTGTTGTTTCATTTGTCAGTTTGCAGAAAAGTTACTTTTAATAAATGTCTGAACTTGAACGTGAACAAGAGATTCATCCTGGTACTGGCTTCAATTCATAAAGAGGTAGAATCAGTCAAAAATGCACTGATTCTCACTGTACAGTCAGCCCTGTGACTGTCCGTGCTCAGAATACAAGACCTGCACCCTAGAAAATGGAAATATTTGCACATTGGTGTTTGTTTTATTTCAAGAAAAGAACAAATCTGCCTGAAGCAAGTCTGTGCTTTGATCACATTATTTTCTCATCCCATGTTACTGGCCCAAGGCTGTCCGATTCTTAAAATACGGTACTCATACCTTCTAGCAACTCTTGTCATTTCAACAAGATTTTGTATTTGTAGACATTCATCATCCATGGTCAAAATACCACCTTTTTAATTTAATTGCACTCTCAAATCTAAACCCTTCCATTATTCACACACTTGCCTCAGCGAAACCTATATGAATTTTTTAGCATTCTGTTTTGGTTCTGTTGGAAAATCAATAAATCATATTTTTCCTTGCTACACCATGAGAATGGACCTGTCTGTGCACTCAGCACTTCACTTGAATTGAAATTGGCCATGTTCAAACTAAGAGTTCACATGATTAGGTCGTTATTGAACATGTAAATGTTGAATGTGCTATTTTTATCATGTGGAACCAAAGCTCGTCTATGTGCCCTGGTGAAAACCAACAGCACTGATTGCGATGCCGAGACAGGCTATTTATTTGTATTGTGCCCCTGACAAAATTGCACCTTCTGTGTCTTCCGGTGTCATATTTCCAGACAATCCGTGATAATCACCACCAGTGTCTTTCCTCCATCTTGGTTCATGTATGCTTCACACTAAAACATACAGAAGTACCAGTGTGAATTTATTAGATAATCCATGTAATCAGGCAAATGGAAAATCAGAATGTTATTTCCATGGTAATGGGTATCCACGCCTTCGATTGTGTTCTGCTGGTTAATTTCACTGTGTTAAAAGCATCTGTGTGTTGAGTTCAATGGTCAGCTGTTGTTACTGTAATCAATCTGGTGGCATAAGACATTGTGAGCTTTCCGTCTAACAACAATGAATTGATTTCGAATCGATTCAGAAAAAATGTTGGCACCCTGAATTTTGTATGGAACAATACCAATGTCCCCTATCAGCGGACGATTGCAACTTTTTATCAATCTATTGTTCATTTCTTTGAAGGCCTAAAATGACAATTCTTGTATACCTGATGAAATCTGTTAGTCATTTTGCTAGTTTGTTTATTTTCCAAATTTGGGTAGGTTCAACCTGATAAGGTATTGTTGGATCTCTTTTAGATTGTTTCACCCCATTGAACATGTTGAAGCAGTGATCAATAAAGCGTAGGTTATACCTATATTGCTGTGAATAACTCATTACTCAGATTAGTGTGACAATTGCATGTTGGCCTCAGGTCAAACTTCACCTTATAAACTTAGCATAGGCTGCTAATACTATAGTAATAGACTAGACACTGCCGGCTTAACAGTGGGTGTGTCCAATGAAAATGTTACATTTGTCTCTTGTGTTATAAATCAGTATTGCATTGATTTGTGGTCTTTAGTAATCCAATATTATACCGATGTTTACATTGTAAGAAATAAACGTCGTAAAACAAAGGAAGGAAGTGTGACTTCTGGCATTTTGAAATGTTACCATAATCTTGCCTGCTTGGCGATTTACCTTTGTCCCCCTTTAAATGATAACTGTCTTTCAGGACTGCAGAGCCGTAAAGCATAGAGTTTAGTATGTTTGTGAGAAAACATGGCATAAGTACTAGCTCATAAGATAATCTACTGGCAGTTGTACATATTGACCACAAGTCCAGGCAGTCGTTCTTCAAGAGATCAATAAATTTTCTGTCCTCATAAATAATTGATTTGACTATAATCTTGCATGTTTGGCAATGATGAACTTCTGTCAGTTCATGTACAATCATGTTCAAAAGTTTATGGACACCAGTTTTTGCACATTTTCTCAAAAACGGCTAATCCTATTGAACCCAAATTTTCACCAATGGTGGAGAATCTTCTTGGCTATCGAATGACGTGATAGTTGATATCAGGACCAATTGCATAACAAAGTTATTACATAATTTTGAGAGGGATCTTTTTTTTACTTTTTTGTTAATCAATTTTTCAAAACCAAATTAACCTACAGTATATATTGCACATAGCTAAGACTTTCTGTGAAAAAAATTTGGATAAATCTCATTTCGAAATATCAAAATTTTGATATTTTGATAATTTGATATTTTTGGGTTTTTTGCAACTGTATCATTGAGAAGTCATACCCAAATAATGATTGGCACCAATTTAGCACAGCTAGCAACTAATATTGCTGAGAAAAGGTGGATACTTGGTAGTATGAAAATTTTCATATTATAATTTCAAGATGTTCCTTTAGTTGAAAATCAGAAAAAAATCACCATTCATTCAGGGGACATGGGTACTACTAGGATATATCGAAAAATCAGAAAAATCTCAAAATTTTCAGAATCTCAAAATTTTGATATTTTGATATATCATGAAAAGTAAATGATATTTTCAAATACTTTCTTCACAGAAAGTCTTAGCATTGTTATCTGTATGATGCAAGATTTATACTTCGATTTAAAAAAAATCAACCAAAAAGTGAAAAATAGATGCCTCTCAAAATTATGTAATAACTTTGTTATGCAATTGGTCCTGATATCAACTATCACGTCATTCGATAGCCAGGAAGATTCTCCACCATTGGTGAATATTTGGGTTCAATAGGATTAGCCGTTTTTGAGAAAATGTGCAAAAACTGGTGTCCATAAACTTTCCGACAAGGGTGTACATGTATCTGTGATGCACTGAAACTGAGTTCTGTCGAGTTCTGTAGAGGTGTGATGTTGCTCAAATACCCTTCAATTCATGGCTTGCCAGTATGTTTACATTCTGCTGAAGTGAAACAGTGTTCCAGGGCTCAAAACCAAGACGATTGCAAAAATGTCCCGATTTTTTCGTTCCTTTCACACATTGTCTATGTTATCTCTTTTCAGGTGCGCTCATGTACTTGAATGAAGCCACTCTGCTAAATAATGTCAAGATTCGCTACATGAAGGACCAAATTTATGTAAGTAAGCATGTATTACGAAGTGCATATAACCAAGGGTTGCAGCGATATCGGTGGATTGACCATGTTTTCTTCTATAAGAAGGATTCACTCATGATGTTTTTTTTCTCCTCAATTTCAGACATATGTCGCCAATATTCTCATTGCCGTGAACCCCTACTATGAAATCCCGACCCTGTACTCAACGCAGACCATTAAGAAGTACCAGGGGCGATCACTGGGAACCATGCCACCTCATGTCTATGCCATTGGTAAGTCTGTTGGGGAGCTGGATCAGATAAACAGAAGTGTGGCATTCACTGTAATTGTGAAAATAAGATCCGCAACCAAATCAAGAGAACCAAAAATTTGAATCAGACTGATATTCACTAATCAAAACTGCTAATTAAAACTGCACCAAAAAACTCATATTTTTAAGAATATATTTTTTTTTTTGTTTTTTTAAAATCCCACTTGCATGTTTTCTTTAGTAATGACTTTTATTCTATCATGTATTAATGTTTTATTATTTTATTATAAATTGTAAAGCGCTTAGAAGTTTTAACAACGTTGAGTGCTATAAAAATGTTTTTGATAATAATAATAATAATAATAATCAGTGAAATGTCTATCCAGGGAAATGTCTATCCTGCATGCCAGGGCAAGTAAAAGATCCCACATGGGTTGAAACCCCTCCCCCCCATCCTGTGTAGGAGACATCTTACTTGCCTTCAATTCATTAAACCTTCCCATTCCAGCTGACAAATCATATCGGGATATGAAAGCTTTCAAGGAGAGTCAGTCCATCGTAGTGAGTGGAGAATCTGGTGCCGGGAAGACAGAATCAACCAAATACATTTTGAAATATCTGACTGAGTCATGGGGCACCCATGCTGGACCAATCGAACAAAGGATAGTAGAATGTGAGTATGGTTTATGGAACTGAATTTGTGACCCGCTCTACCAAAACTAGGCGCTTGTCGCATCTGAACTTGACAGGTTGATACGGACTTGTTGTTCATTTCCCTATTGTAGACCTTTTGTGAAATGTGACCAAATCAGTTTGTAATAGATTTCACAAAAGGTCTACAATAGGGAAATGAACAACAAGTCCGTATCAACCTGTCGAGTTCAGATGCGACAAGCGCCTAGTTTTGGTAGAGCGAGTCACATTTTAGACGCATCCCAGATTCCAACAGCCAAAAAAGACCATTTGAGCGCCCTAAACTATGATAATACATGTTAGAGCAGATGATAGAATAGATGGTTTTGTGTTCCAGCCAACCCCTTGCTAGAAGCCTTCGGCAATGCCAAGACTGTCCGCAACAACAACAGCAGTCGTTTTGGAAAGTTTGTAGAGATCCACTTCAATGATAAGGTGAGTTGGTTAAATAGTTAACACTGAGGGCCAAATTCATAAAGGGCGTTTAAGGGTTAGACGTGTGTAACTACTCCCTGATCAGTTTCAGGGCCTATTCATATTCGGTGAAGATTTACATGAAGGACCTGAATCTGTCTATTCAGTAGTTAAACGCTGTTTTAAGCTAAACGCCCTTTATGAATTTGGCCCTAAATGTATACTGTTAATGCTGGCCTTCACAATACATACATGAACTAACTTGTCACGACTGAGACTATGGGCAGTAGGTTACTGAGCGTGCAGTTTTGATTAATCAGTTTTACATTGAAGCATGTCTGCTAGTGTCATGACGTCACCAACACCTAGAAAAATCGGTAGTCTATCTGGTGTTTGTCTCAATGCGTTGTTCACACTTTCTCCCATACTGATCAGCAGGGCTGGCCATGTGAAAATAGAGCCTGATGGCTTGTTATGTACTCTGTATTATATTGTTGTGCAGAGCTTTCCAAAGAAATGAGAGACTCCCCATGGTGCCTTATACCAGGAGTATGTTGTGTAATATTGGCTCAATTACAATACTGAAGGGGTCAAAATGTCATACATATGTCATATTTGTATGCTATACTTTTGAGACAAAGCAAAACAATTGCTGTGTCATCTCATAATTTTATCAAAAAATCAAAAGCAATTATTGAAATATCTTAAACATCAAATTTTAGGGTCGCAAAGGTCATGTGAGTATATGATATTGATAAACGTCCTGTTCGTGGATCTTTCGGTCATGGCTTGTTTTTGTTATCTTCCCAAGAAGAAGGAGTTAAATCGTCAGTTTCTGGTTCGCATGATGACTTTTGGAGCCGTTGAATTCTTGAACTCCATCTTGACCAGAAACTGATATTTTGATTTTGTCCCTTTCTTGAAACCCTGTAAGACAATGAGTTCTCCTCCAGTACCTTTCGCAATCAGCCTAATAGACTATCATTATATAGAACAACTCATCCTCCATGTATCAGTAATCTTGATTTTTCTCTCTCTAATTTTACTGTGTGTTGATTTTGACAATGTGTACTTTTGAAGTAACATGTGCCTTTAAATTTCTATTTTCAACCTTACTATTAGAACACTTTATATCTTTCTCATTCTTATGTCGGATCAGTCATTCATATCAAACTTTAAATGCTAAGAAGAAGTTTTTGAAAACTTGTCACATAGAGTAGCATCTTTTTTTGTTTTGACAAACAAACAATACTTTCCGCAGTATAATGTCTTTGCCTCCTGTCCACCTCTCTTGGCTGTGTTTGTAAAATTTGACTTGGTAAAACGTATATAAACCAACATGCTAAGTGACCATCCCCTTAAGTCTTGCCCATCCTATCGTCAGAGGTGCAGGGTTTCTCTGCTTTTAGTTATAGTCAGCACATGGCTGCCAACATCTGCTATTTGGAGTATTTCGGCTCTTTTCGACAAACCTATATAAAATATATCATGACTGTCAAGGCGCTCCGAATTTGAATCTTAAGTTCTTTGTTTGCGCTTTCAGTACACAGTCACTGGTGGCTTCATCTCCCACTACCTTCTTGAGAAGTCCAGGATATGCGTGCAGGGTTCCGAGGAGAGGAACTACCATATTTTCTATCGGATGTGCGCTGGTGCCCCTGAAGAACTGAAAAAGAAATTGCAACTTTTAACACCTGATCAATTCCATGTAGGTATTGTGGGATAGAAGTAGGTGGTGGTGGTGGGCGGGGGGTTTGTTATGAATGTTTTAGAGAACTTGGCCATCAGGGAAACATGTGTATTTATGTCAACAGGGATTTTAATGTGGAATCTGTTGGAGTATCACTCATTGAAACAAGCTGCTGTCATGTGGTAGGGTTAGAATTTAGCAGTGGTCTCATTTAATCCGATGCCTTTGAAAATGGGGTGGCAATGGTTCCCTCTGGAGTTGAATCTTTACGGTTCTTTCGTTATCATGAATTTTACTTTCGACAATTTTAATACCTGTTTTGTTTGTAACTTTGTAATGTGCCTGGTTCTGTTGTCCTCTGTTATTGGTTGGTGTTGTTGTCCTTGTTTATTGGAGGGTGTACAGATAGCAAGTCAATTTCATTTTATGCATATTTTTTTCTTCAGTTAACGTGGTTTATGTTCTTGCAGCCATAAAAGTCAATGGCCATTTGAGAAAACTGTAAGGATTATTTTGGAACTTTTCGTTAAAAAATATGAGATGTTTTGTTCTTTAAGATTTATAGTTTTGTATGTGAGCGTTTTTTCGTGCCAATTTTGCTAAGTTACATATGTTGTTGTTAAATTATGTTTGGAGTAGAATTTCTGTTGAAAGATCATCTGTGGTTTGACTGATCACATACATTCAAATGTAGACAAGAGAGGAACTCTTCAACAGCAACATAAACAAGCTCACTTCGATTAATATTGTTCATTGAGTAGCAGACAATGGCTGATATGAATAAAGTCTAGCAAATGCTTTTACTTCAATTTTGTACAGAAAGGCTTTGTGTAAATGTACATGTAGTTTTAGAAAAAAGCATTTGCTCGTCTTTATTCATATCACCCAATGTGGTCAACTTCCAATATGTTACCGATATGCTATTTTTTTAAATGTTGAAATTGAAAAATTGTCTGTTACATGTTATGTTGTCTCATCGAGTCACACAAGTCAACCTACGATATATACAGTAGAACCCCTTTATTAAGGACACCCTCGAGACTGACAAGTGCTGTCCTTAAAAGGGAGGTGTCCCGATTAGAGAGGTCAAATTGAATGGAAACAACCAATTTGGGACCAAAGCTAGTGTCCTTAATAGGGAGGTTGTCCTTGATAGAGAGGTGTCCACTAAGGGAGGTTCCACTGTAGTCTGTTGTTGTCATACCCCCGTTTCTCGTTATCCAGATAGCCTATCGATACCGAGTCCTGGCGAGAACAACCTCGGCAGCAGGCTCTGTTTCAGCATCACCGTTGCATGTAGTATATGTTGTATTTATGTCGTATTCAGTACCTTAACCGTGGCTGTACCCAGTACTTTTGTACCAGAGAAACAGATGCAAAGATGCAAGCCAACAGAAAGAGTCAGCAGGTAAGAAAATGATACTTTATTCTCATTTAATAGACATTTTTTCATTGAATGCAGACAAAACCCCATTAGTTTCATGGAATCCTTACATTTATGTGTCTTGGAAATGCATTAGTTTGGTAATAGGTCTAGACATAGCTTAATTACAAGAATGTGTGTGCATTATGTGCTACGCTGTTTTTACGGACCTTGCAACTGACGTGTTAGTTAAAATGTGGCTTTGTGATCAAGTTACCACCCCTGTAATAGAATTGTGTTGCATTTCAATACTGAAAGAACTGCTAGCAACAAATATTTATCATTGTATACCCCTAATTCTATTTCGTTCTAGCTTTTGGGTTCATTGAGCTGGTGCTTGATTTCCTATTTGTCCGCCTTGTCCCTCTGCATGATATCCTTAAGATTTTACTCAGCTGTTTCTTTTTTTGTTCTTTTGACAGAATTCTTCAAAAGAAGTAAAGTACCAACTTGCAACCGTTTCGAACACTCACTCTTCGATAAAAACAATTTGACCTGTCTGTCCTCCACTCCTTTTAGAATGGATAACTAAGAAAATAACCTTGTCAGAACTTCAGCATTGGTCAGAAGGAAATTGACTCATTTTTGGCAACATTGTGCTCCTTCTCTGTGCAGCGTTTGCATGATGCAGGGCTCCACTCTAGAAGCGTGCAAAATGTTTCCAGTGTATCATAATAGCATACTGCATAAGTGACAGTGGTCTGCTGTGATTTAAGGGACATTTTAACTGAAAATGGATGTCACTTTTGAACATTATTGTATCTCCTAATCAAATTGCCGATATTCCTAATGAATTCTGTCTCCCTTTGAATGTGTACCTCACCCCCTCCTCATTTGCATGCACAGTTCACCTTGAGAATCTACTTCCCAACTTGCTGAGTATCAAGCAGACCTCTCATCCTACCGACCAGGCCTTCCTTACCTGGACTGCCTACAAAAAGGAGTTTTTCAAAGACTTTTGGGTCAATTTTAAATTGAGATGCTCAGATATTCCCAGGCCCTTCCCAGATTCATTGAGTAGGCAGGTCTGTCTATACAATGCACTTGATTCTCAGCTGATTTAGGGAAGCAGATTTGTATGGGTTACGACATGGTTTATTTGTCACTTCACCTCTTTCCCCAATGAATAGACAAATCGATTCTGAACTAGAGGTATTGGTTGTCTATACCAAACACCGTAAGACAATCAATGACGACAGTGAAGTATCAATTTCTATTCTAAACCACCTAAACTATTGTAACTAATGTGTTTTGGAATTGAGCACTTAGCATGAGATGTTCTGTTGTCCCAGGCTAATGGTATGATTGATAGTGTAATTGTGAAATGTTCTCAAAGCTGTTATCATCCAAGGGAGTTATATATTAGTGAAAGGAAAATTAATTGGGGACAACAAGTTTGAGCATTGGGGTCAACTGGGTTGTGTTTGATTCAGCATTAGATATACTCCACGTAGAAGTGTATGGTTTCCATGTGGTTTGACATGGGAGAGACCCCTATAAACCACTTTGTGTAACTTTATATGACCCTCCTGGCTGCAACCTACTTGTAAAGACTGGGATGTGAATCAGTACAATGTAGAGAGAATCATATATGATAATCCAAATTCTAACCTGCCGCCTATCTTTCAGTTCCTAAAGTACGGAAGCCTCAAGGATATCCAACTGGATGATGCTCGGGACTTCAAGGTTACGGATGAGGCTATGACCAAGATGGGCCTTAGTAATGATGAGAAGCTGTCAATCTACATGCTGGTTGCAGCCGTTCTACATCTGGGAAATGTTTCATTTGAAGAGAACACTGAAGACACTAAGGGTAAGTCAAGTTGCTTTTGAAAACATCGCCTATGCTCTCCATTGCTATTCATTGGTACAACCAGTGATTTCATGAAATAGAGTTACACTCTGTAGTATCCCTGAGTCAAATTAAGGGATAGTATGGAGGACCGTTGTAATCTCTGTGTGTGTCAAGATGATATTAACTATTCCATTGATGTTACAGGTGGTAGTAAAGTGACGTCATCTTCAGCCCAGTCATTGAACAATGCCGCTATCCTGCTGGGTGTGGATAAGGAGGAGCTCTGTGATTCCCTGGTCAGCAGAGTGATGCAGGCGACCCGGGGCGGAGTCAAGGGAACTGCCATCAAAGTCCAGTTGAAGGTGCATGAGGCTCAGAATGCTCGAGACGCCTTGGCCAAGGCTGTGTATTCCAAGTTGTTTGACCACATCGTCAATCGAGTTAACCAGGCTCTACCCTTCAGTGGATCGTCAAACTATATTGGTGTACTGGATATCGCTGGCTTCGGTAGGTATAGTCTAAGTATTACTTGACTGTGTAAAACTCATGTGTACTTTATAGTTGTATACCATGAAGACATTGGGTAGCAATTGTGAAGCTTTCTAAAAACCTTACTATGTTCTTTTCAGAGTACTTCCAGGTGAATAGTTTTGAGCAGTTTTGTATCAACTACTGTAACGAGAAGCTTCAGCAATTCTTTAACGAGAGGATCCTGAAGGAAGAACAAGTCATTTACGAGAAGGAAGGTCTGGGAGTGAAGAAAATAGACTATGTAGATAACCAAGATTGTATAGGTAGGTTGAGGATATACAGGTTGGAGCCTTTGTGCGTTTCCCAGGCCCAGAGTGAATGTGTCCGATCCGGGTCAGGATGGGAAGTTTCACTGGAGTTTCTTTATTGTCGAGTATAAAATTACCGCTGCAAAGTTGAATAGACTGACACACCTTAGCACAAGTCAGGGGTTATCAACAGCTGTATGAAAACATAGTCTAAATTTGTGTTTATGTTTCAGATCTGATTGAAATGAAGAAGATAGGAATCTTTGATATACTCAACGAGGAGAGCAAACTGCCCAAGCCATGCTATGATCACTTCACCAATGAAGTCCACGGCAAGAACAAGAATCACTATAGATTAAGTGTAAGCTACAATTTCTATCTTATTTTGCATTTAACCCACATTTGGTGTTGAGCGACAATGGTCTGTCTGTTCAAAGTGAATTTTCTGGATGATTCAAAGTTTAGTTAATTTGCCTACTTACATTTACACGTATTTCACTTTTCAGATTCCGAGGAAATCTAAGCTGAAATCTCACCGCGATTTACGAGATGACGAAGGTATCCTTATCCGCCATTTTGCTGGTGCTGTTGTTTATCATACAGTAAGTATTGAAAAAACCGAGACTTACCTAGACTTCCAAGTGGTGTACATCTGTTTCGTCATGCCAGTTTTTGTCCTCACTGGTCCATGTCTGCAAAATTTCTCTGTATATTTTTACAAATCGAATTTCTTTCTTGATGGACTCAAATCCTTTCAGGAGAAGATATAATCTTGAAATGTTGACACATGAATGATTGATAAGTAGATTATATAACTGCATGAAAGTCGCTCTGTTTTTCTTTCAGCAACAATTCATCGAGAAAAACAACGATGCCCTGCACACGTCCCTGGAGATCCTTGTCCAGGAGAGCAACAGCAGTCTCGTCAAGACTATATTCGACGATCCCGAGTCAAAGAAAACAGCCACGGGAAAACTGACGTTCATCAGTGTGGGCAATAAATTCAGAATGCAGTTGACGACGCTCATGGAGAAGCTTAGGTCAACTGTAAGTATTGAGGTTGAAAAATCCGAGAAATATTGAGAATTGTTATATTATGGTGTCGCCTTTAATCAAAGGCGACTGATGGTTTTTCCTGGTTCGCTTGCTACCATGCAGTTGTATCATTGCACAAGCCTTCAAATTGCAGAAGTCAAAGGCAATGAGGTCTTAAACTAAAGTGATTAACATTTTCCTGGCGGTTTCCAATCTCAAATGAGCATTGTAGGATTGGTTTTGATGTATCGTTTTCTTTCATGAGATGTCAGTTTGATAATGGCTGAAGCGCTTATGTCCTAAATTGTTCTAGGATCCCAAATATGTTAACAAAGTCAGTAACCGTCCAAGAAAGGAAAAAGTAGGTTGCATGTTAACGGCCCAGAGAGATTTTTACACTCATGGGTTTGGCATGTCACTGGTTTATGAATTCATATACTGTGCCGATGTGACTAAACTGGTTGAGGTGCCTCTGTACAAATGGCCTGTTTTATTTACCTGTAGGCCTTTGCAGAGCAGGTGACCTCAACAGACTTAATAACACCGACACAGTGTATTGTTGGATATCCTGGTGGAAGAACCTTCGGTTCAATGCTTTTTCTGATGTTTGGTATACTTATCCTTATGAATGTTCCGGTTGTGGTTCATTCATGCATTTGTTTCACAATACATTTTGTCTATGTATATCCCAGTTTCATTTGAGAAATTTACATTATACATGTTTAGGGACTCTTTTCAGCTCGTTGATATATATTCCCTTCTCTTTCTTACCCTGCCAATCCCAGTGTCAGTTCGGTGCCATAGATATTCCCTCGCTTTGGGTAGGAATTCCCTCTGCTTGGCATGGATACATGCACTGACAGCTAAGTTAGCCTATGGTAGTTTTGTGCAGAATTCTTTGAATTCAGTTGAAAACAATAGATATTAGGCTCCAGTAACGAAACCCTTGATAGATTTTATTGTTAACTCCTTTACATGAGTACAGACTGGTAGGTAATCAACGGCATGCAGGATTAAAATTTCATAGTCAGATGAAATTGTCAAAGATATTTCTCACCATACCTGTAGGTAGTCCCAGCCGAGTTCAATTCCCTAGTGCAATCATTGGTTTATTATAGCATGCTCTTAGTTCCCAAGTAGAGGTTCTTCAAGTGACGTCATGATGCCGCAAAGTTGTTTGTCACAATCACAAGCAATATCACAGATGGATGCAAATTGAAATCATTTTGCTTGATTTTGTTTTCTGCTCATTCCAGGGCACAAATTTCATCCGTTGCATCAAGCCAAACGTCAAGATGATTGACCATTGCTTCGAAGGGGCGCAGATTCTGAGTCAGCTGCAGTGTGCTGGTATGACAGCTGTTCTCGACCTCATGCAACAGGGTTACCCATCCAGGACACAGTTTGCCGAGCTTTACAACATGTACAAGCAATACCTCCCTCCAGACTTGGCTAGGCTTGATCCCAGGCTTTTCTGCAAGGTTTGTTACTTTTAGGCGTCCTAGGGGGAGTTGATTTGAACCCTTCTAATTACAACTTTGTTCTCTGTACTCCCTGGTCAAGTGTGAGCTACATCTTCCTTGAGACTCCTAAAATCTCTTGGTGGTTCTGACCTGTAGTACCTGTTAACTGTAAAAGCTTATAATTGTTGATATATTTCTTTCAGGCTCTCTTCAAAGCCCTTGGTCTCGATGACAATGATTTCAAATTCGGTATGACAAAGGTATTTTTCCGTCCGGGCAAGTTTGCCGAGTTTGACCAGATTATGAAATCAGATCCGGAGAATCTTGCAATGCTTGTGGCCAAGGTGAAGAAATGGCTGATCTGCTCAAGATGGAGGAAGGCTCAATATGGTGCCCTCTCAGTCATCAAACGTAAGTACAAAGTTCAGTTTTCTGTTCTTTTGGGTATCTATCAATGTGAGTGACAAAACGCAATTTTGTTATGCTGAGGAAACAGGTCTTTGATTGAAAACAGCAGCTTCATTTTGATCAGACCTGTTGCAAAGTGTTATCTCTTGTACATTTGCATACAAAGTTTAATCCCCTCTTCTTGTTGTTTCAGTGAAGAACAAGATTCGTTACCGCTGTGAGATGCTGATCAGAATCCAGAAAAACGTCCGCATGTGGTTCTGTGTCAAGAGGTACAGGCCAAGGTAAAAACGCATCAGAACTCCTTGTCTTAGTGAATCAAACTTATAGGGCAAAGATTGTCTAGTGTAATTTCAGAGTCTCAGGAATGATGTTTGTAGCCTAATAATGCATTTTTGGCTTGTTTGGCTGGAAAATTGATTCTGAAACATTTCGTAAGTGAATCGGAGCTTTAAACTTGAAGGAAAAGTATTTGAGTGATCATTTGTCATGTTTTCCAGATACAAAGGTATGCAGAAGGTGCGCACGTTGAGGGCTCAGTTGACGAGTATGGGGCAGATTGTCCAGTCTATGAAGAAAGACAAGGACAAGTACAAGAAGAAGGTGGATGAGACCAGCAATGCCATCGATGCTCTACTCAACAAAATCAAGGTATGTTTCCCCAGGTCCATCAGGCAAGTCTGGATGGAGCCCGTCTTTGATTTTCATAATGGTTATTGGAATGGAAGAGCTTGTAGCAAAAAAGCTTATTAAGCATATTCCTTACCTCATTCAAGATGCTTACTGCAGTAGAACTTCTCTGTTAATGAAGCAAAAATTTCTTCATTTCCTTTCCTTGCTTTGCAGAACACCCCAATGACCCGTCAACAGATCGATGTGGAATATTCCAAGATGATGACAACAATCAACGCGCAGATCGGCGACCTCAAGAAAAAGGTTGAGGAGCAGAAGATAGCTGAGGAGCGTGAGCGCATGAGGAAGATCCAGGAAGAGATGGAACGGGAACGTTTGAGGAAGGAGGCCGAGGAGAAGAAGAGACGGGAGGAGGAAGAGGAGAAGAAGATGTAAGTTGATGTCATTGTATACGATTCTTTCAACGAGGAATCAGACTTACGATAAATCCCTGTACATGTACATGTAGATTGTGCGGCGAGTCAGGTATCTTTGCGAGACCCACGCAGACATTGTAACAACAACGTCAACAGCTGATGAAATTGTGTCATCTGTTGTCAATTTCAAATGACATCACGCGCCTTTACTTTTGTACTTTTTGTTTTAGGCGCCAAGAAATGGAAGAAAGGCGCCGCAAGGAGGAAGAGGAGAGGAAGCGTCAAGAAGAGGAAGACAGGAAGGCTGCCGTAAGTTTCTTTTGGCTTGTGGAGTTAATGAGTTGTGAAGTATTGCTTTGTCTTGTTGTTTGCAAGCTAATAAAGATGTTAATAATCTCTACAATGTTGTTTCAGGAAGCTCTCCAGGCCCAGCTTGAAAAGGAAGCTGAGGAGGAAGCAGAAAGGTGAGCATTATTTGATTCTCATCCTGAAGTAGAATATGCATTTCAATTTTCCCAGCTTTATTTGGACACTCCTGAACAAAGATGTCTGAGCTGTAAAGATGGCAGTTGAAAAATATGTCTTAATTTGTCTTTCCCTTTCCAGACAAAAAGCATTGGAACAAGAGCGCTTGGATCGTGAACTTGCCTTGCGTCTGGCTGCAGAGGACCAGAGTGCAGTCGAAGAGATGTCAACAGAGCCCAAGACAAATGTGTTTGCCCAGAAACGCCAGGAGTCAAATGACAAAGACAATTATGATTTGGCGAAATGGAAGTATGCTGATCTTAGGGATACCATCAATACATCGTGTGGTAAGTACCATAGTGCTTCTGCCCGAATTGGAGGACAGGTAATGTCTTCTCCTGTGTTTCGCTATGACTGGGAAGGTATTTGTGGTCATGAAAAACTTCTCTGGTTATTTCAGATATGGAACTTCTAGCCTCATGCCGAGAAGAATTTCACCGCCGCCTCAAAGTCTACCATGAGTGGAAGACGAAAAACAAGAAGCGTGGTCTTACCAAGCCCAACAAGACAACAGTTGTTATGGATGAGGAAGAAACCAGGGCACCTGCATCAGTTCTCGAGCACGGTGAGTGGGGACCGGTTCATGATAAAGCTGCAACAACGTCGCATGAGGGTGTCTTTGAAAGATGTTGTTCGATGTAGTCCCTACCACCCCATCTGGGGTGCCAATGACTCCAAAAATGTGATGTTGAAAAGTCTTCAGACAATTTTTAAGGCATCTTTTGCAGTAATGATTGCAAAGATCTGATCTAAAATGACTCTCTTTGCACACTGTTCACTCAATACAGTTCACACCCTCTTCATTCATGTTGTCTAGTAGTAAGACATCTGTACTGAGCATATTTGTACATCAGTTCTGTGTACATGTATCATGCAAAAACAAGGCACAGTGCTTTGTACACTGTAAACAGTGCAATGCTCCAACCAAAGTGTTTTGAAATTTAACAACCACGTGAAATTAGTCAAGGCCAGAATGATATAACGGATGGGCGTCAGTTGTCGAGGGTCATTATATCACTAATTTCTGTTCTAAAGGAGAGGCAGCAGGGGTTGCTTCTGAAATAAGGAGAAGAAGTGGCGACTTCTCTGCCGCAGCAAGTACCACAAGTAAAGGTATTACAATGAATAGATATTGACAATATGGGATCGTCAGCTTCAATGCTCTGCCAGGCTGCTTTGCTGGGAACGAGTTTACAATCCCCAATCACACCCCAAAAAAAGGTCATCGGTTGACTAACCAAGCACCACTGTCCAATGGATTTAAAGTTGAATGCAAAAACTATGTCATTTCCGATCGGGGATTCTGAAGTTTAGCCCTTTGCTGTCATAAGAACCAAGAAACTCAACAAAATACAGGGTCTCCAAGGACCTGGAACCAATTCGGAACAACCTAATTATTGAATCAAGTACCCTGCTTTGGGATGCCCTGTGGAACAGTTCCCTCATGAGGCTTCTTGGTTCTAGTCAGGAGGAAATTCCATCACCCATTTGGAAGAGCTTTGGTTGGCTCATATGTCATCAGGCAGAGTAATGTAGTTATGACATCCCTTTCAATTGGCTACAATAACACAATAATTCTTCAGCGGCTTGTGATCCTCAACTAACATTGCTGTACATTATGCCAGAACTGTAGCCAATGACACATGCTCCAACAGAAGGCCTTTGTATCAACATTTCAATGAAGTTATTCTGACTGTGCATGTGACCTGTATCATTGTTATGTTTCCCCAGAGGTTACACCTACTCCAGCACGTAAGTAACACATGCCCCGGCATGAAATATTCAAATTGTGCATGTGTCCGGTTGGTCATCAGCAAGTAGAATTTGTACCTTTCTTGGAACGTGCTGACAAGCTTTTCCTTCTTCTCTGACTCTGTCCGCGAAAGCTAGCAGCACACAGTGGGAATTGTCTGCAAGATCATGTCACAGAGGTCTTTTGATGACCTTGTTGACGAGATCTTGCACACATCTCTGTGTCTCCCAGCTTATGCCTGCAACACTTGAATGACTTGTGCCGTGTTGCTCTCAATTTCATGTGATATATGCAACTGCTTTATGTTTAAGGGGACGACCCCTGAATTAGTCTTGTCCAAGGAAAGCAAATTCTTCTGCAGCTGATGTCTTGTTCACTTTGTTGTGTTATCACATTCGGTCAAAATGTTGCATTGTGTTTTTTTTTTTTTTTTTTTTTTTTTTTTTTTTTTTTAAATTAAACGTAAAGCGCCTTGAAGTGTTTTACAAAAAGCGCTGTATAAATTGTTTTAATAATAATAATAATAATGGTCCAAACAGCATAAAATTGCTCTGTTACTAACATAACAAGATTTGGTCCTTTTAGTCTCACTTGCTTCATTTTGACCAATTCATTCCTCCCTGTCCCTGGTGTTTTGTGGTGTTGGACTTAATATGTTGTGCTATAGATTAGAAACTAACCATTAGAGGTCTGTCCCAAATCAACTAAATAGTTTGGGCTATCCTACTTGCTAGATTCCTGCGCCTTTGCATAACTATGTCGTTCCAACACAGGCCGCCATTTTAGATTGTGACATAGATCGCAGGTGCACAAAGATACCAGAATCATAGCGATCAGTGTACTTTCACGGAGGTCTGAGTGGATCGTTACTAGTGTTCAGTTCACTGGTTACTTACAACTAACCCAATAACTTGACTAACAACTAAATCTGGATCTCTGCAGGTTTGTATGTTCATTATAAATGAATAATAACTAAAACACCAGACTGAGACAATTGTCATTAACTACCCTATCTTACGATAAAGTGCATTGCTGTCATATGTGACTCGCTCTACCAAAACTAGGCGCTTGTCGCATCTGAACTCGACAGGTTGATACGGACTTGTTGTTCATTTCCCTATTGCAGACCTTTTGTGAACCTGTCAAGTTCAGATGCGACAAGCACCTAGTTTTGGTACAGCGGGTCACATATTTTGTTCACCACAGTCCTTTATAGAAAGTTGAACAGTTGATTCTCTTGACCAACCATATCATGCCCTACTCCGTTTTCAGCGTATAATGCTTCCAAAAGGATACCAGTTAGAATAATAGTGCCTGGGGTCCAGCCGTCTGCTTATTCTCAAGCACCTGGCTCATACAACTCTAAGTCTGGTTTGTAAACAAATGTTACCTATTGGCTTGGCTATGGTTGATTTATGGTTTTACATGGGTAGCTTGGAATTGTGTATACCTTTGCCATATTTGTCCCAACTCAGTGGTAATGGTTCTGTCCTGGATCTTCCCATTGCAACAAACTGCAAGTGCTGGGCTCGTGTCTCCCTCCCTATTGCAACCTGAAATATCCGTCGCTTAAAAATATTGCTGTATTTGGCCAGTATTATATATGGACTGGATCATTTTTTGGTCCTGTTTTGTAAAATTGAGATATCATACATGTACTAACTTTGGCTTGGTGTGGTCACCAGAGGGTTTCCACAAAATACGAAACGCTGTTCTTTACCTTTTGAGATTTGGTGCTAGTTTGCTTGCTTGGAGTGTATTTGAACGTGTGGTATGTTTGGGTACACGTTTCTGTCATTGAACTAGTGGATTCCCTACAACTTCATCAGATGGCTTTACAAGTGACCACAACTGCATGCTTGCTTCTGAATTGTAAAAGTAGACACATTTGTCCTTCAAATAAACCAAAGGTCCACTTTTCAGTCGATGGAATATCAGTTCTGACACCTTGGTAATTTTGCCTATTTTCACAAACCATATCATCATTATGTCTTCCTTCCCTGCAAGGTGATTGAGCTAGATTTGCCAAAGTATCAAGAAGTCACTGAATCATCAATCAGAATAACTCACGTTGTGCTTATTCCTCTTCAGCTGAGCGAGTTCCCCTTCTGCCTCCCCGCAAGCCTCCAGTGAGAACGGATGAAACGGCCCAGCGCTATTTCCGCATTCCGTTTGTACGCCCATCGGATGCCGGCATGTCCAAACAGAAGGGCTGGTGGTATGCCCACTTTGATGGCAAATACATCGCTCGCCAGATGGAGCTACATCCAGGAAAAGAACCAGTTTTACTTATTGGAGGTGAGGTCTAATTCAGCAGTCCCATCCAGGGATCAGGCTTGATTTGAATATTACGAAATTAATGTTAATTTAATCTACAATGTCTGTTCATTTTCCAAATTTCCCTTTCAGGAGTTGACGATATGAAAATGTGTGAGCTTGCCTTGGAGGACACTGGGCTAACAAGAAAGAAGGGTGCAGAGATTACCGGCAAAGAGTTTGAGATCGAGTGGGCAAAGTCCAACGGCAATGAACTCATTAAACAAAATAAGAATAGCATTTCATCGCAACATTTGAGGAAGAGGTTTGGTGTTAAATAATGCTAGCTTAGTCTAGTCATTTAACTTATATGCTAAAAATCAGTGTGTTCCAAAAAAGTCTCATTGAGCAGAGTTTTTGGGACGCACTGAAGAATGTAATGTTTGAATTGGAGAACTGGTTTTGAAGACAATTGGTTATGATTCTCAGCTGAGCGCTTGGCCTATGTGCCTCTTGTTCAGTCATTCAGTGATTGGTCAATTATGTGCTCTTTTTAGTGCAATTAATAAATTATTATGACTGCATACCGGTAGACTTTTCAGGAAAACAGTCTTGCATTTTGCCGCAGGGTCTTCTGATTGATTGAGTTAAAAAAGTGCTTCAAAGATCTGGGCTATTCAATTGTGCTTCTTGAAATCTCCATCATTTGCCACATTTGTGTTAAAACCAGTTTTATCATTTCTCAAATCCCACGACCATTTAATCGGTGAACCCAAAGTTCATGTTATTTTCACACAGTGAGAAAACTTGCAAATGTTTGTCAACAGTAAAGGGCACCGAATTGGTGAATACAGCCATTTGAGTGTTGTTTTGCACACACAGGTGTGTTGTTTTTATGGAGTAATGTGTACTCATTGACAAGAAATATGTAATGAAAAAAAGAGATTTTTCTGTTTTGATGTAGTGATGTACAATCTGAATTAAACATATCACGCATTAGGCATTCGATGGACTCTCGCTGTTGAGGACAGTCTGGGATTGACTGCATGTAATGCTGTCCTTGGAAGGGAGGTGTCTTTGAAATTTTTGCTATAATTATTAAAGTTAATGAGTTTATGTGTTGATTTTAGGTACCGTTCTGACCTACATGTAATACTGAATTTCAAGGCAGTTAGCCGTTTCTGTACGATGCACATTGTAATTGGTCTTTGTACTTAATTTGTTTCCAGTCATGATAAAAGGTCCCTTATACATGTATACTGTGGGTTGGGTATTTATATATAGGAGACAAGGAAGTAAATTTGAAATTGAATGACTTGGACTGGGTCATTTTGACTCGTAGACAATCCATATTATGAGCATTTAGTTCTGCTTATCATAATCATCATAGTAAAATTGCAACAGTCATAATTGATTGTATTTCCATATCATTTCAGATATCAGTAATGTGGTGAGGCATTTTCTAGTTGACAACATTCCAACATTGTATATACTGAGAGTTTTAAAGTTTCATATATAATATATACACTGTTATAGGTTTAATTTGGGACATTTCCAAGAAAACTTTTCATGGTTTCTTTTTGTTTAAAGAATATTCTCTAGGTCTGATAAAGAATCCCGGTAGGTACGTGTTACATGGCCTGACTTGATAAAAAATCTCACACATTCCACTTATTAATGCAAAATGATCTCAAATGTGCAACACGTGGCCTTGTGTTCTAAAAAAGCTGCAGTGGAATTCTGGACTAACATTTCCAGAAGGGGTCATTGCATGAATGACCTTTGAAACAGCATTGCTGGAAAACTCATCTCAGAACCTATTGGTTTCTCTCATCTCTCAGGCCACATAGTTATTTGGTTAGATTTATGATTTGGTTGTGATGTGGTCCGTGCTTTCCACTTTTACCGGTACTTTACAAGGAGGTACTACTTGTAGCATTCACTTTCCATACAGCAAAGCCAATACACTTTGACAGGCTCTCCATCCACTTCAGACACTTTTGTTGCATTGTACATGTGGTACGACTACAGTAGTTAGACTATTGGGCATGTAAAATTGTTTGTCCCTGCAAGTAATTATGTGTGCTTTTTCATTTCTAGTTAATGAATTAAGCTTGATTCCCACCATTGTTTGTCAACAGTGATATCAAGGGGGACTAGAGGCAAGAGCCAGGTTGGCCAGATTAGGCTTCACCAAATGACCAATAGGTGTCTCTGCTTTCTCATTGTACATTTGCCCTTGTCAGGCTTTTAGGAGGAACATTTTCGTCAGTGAGTCAAACTAGACACAGTTTCCAAACTGGCAGCCACCAGTTGGACAGGCCTACATGCACCTCTTGCCTTATAGTCCCCTTAAAGAGTGAGTGTTTTATGCAAGTATCAATTCGTGTCTTGTACCCCCCCCTCCTCAAGGGTACGACACCTTATCACCCTATAACGACATCTTAAGGCTCAAGCATCGCCCTTTTTTCACCAATGCTACTTTTTCTTTCGTCAAGACATCACCATCAACAATATATCAGTTATCACCATCATATAAAGTAACCGGACTAATTTTACTGGGTAAGGCTGTATGTTCGACAAGACATCGACACATTAGCATCCTTATTCTTTCCAGCTTCGCCAAATTTTCACTAAAGGAAAAATAAATACTACTCAAGCATCGGCAAAGATTAGTGGTGATAGCTTAACTACCCTTGGGTACAAGAAACGAATTGATACTTGCATTAGTGTTATCAAAGGATCACAAAAAGGAGTGCTTTGAATAGGTTTCTTGAAGAATTACGAAGTATTTACAAAATACTAGTATGCTATTATCATAATGTCACTTTACTATAATTGACATATCTAAATAATAACTATGTTGTACTTAATTAAAAGTTATTCATTCTTTCTGGCCGTAATTTTGTTGTCTGTTGGTTTGGAATGGTCACATTTTTTGGGTCAGTCTTTCAGTACTTTAGACATTCCATAAACCTTATGTTGTTAACAATGTTGGTTATGATCCCATCATTTGCATAACAGAGTTGAAGTGCCAGATCACGTATAAATGCCTTATATAACAGTTGCCTATTATCGGGTCTCAATGGCTGATAGATTTTAGATGTAGGCCTAGGTCTAGAGGATTGATAATTTGATGACATAGGGAAGTAACCATAGTAACTGCGTACATTGTACCCATAATGAATATACAATGTAAATCAAGCTTTGTAAGCTTCTTGCACATGCACACAAAGTTTCGACAAGGTAACTTTCACATTGTAGTAATCTTGGTAACTGTGAGACATCATAACCTATGGCATGTTGTGGAGGCTATCTAAAGAATGGTATCAGATGTAATGAACACATTTTTCAGATGTGAGGGAATTATGTGCTTGTACATGTAAGTGTATATTACTGATGCACAACATTGTGTTAAAGGGAGACAACATGCAGGAACCAGTTGGGCCAGATTGCATTCAGTGTCACTCCTGCCTATTGTCCCCCTTTAAGGTATGGATACATTTTGAAGAAGGTCAACGAAGACCTTCCTAAAAATATGCATCAGTGAGTCCAGAATAAAATATAATCCTTGTGATGACCTACTTGTAAAGCAATATTAGATCAAATTTAGAAAAACATATTTATATTTGTTTGTTATAAACCCCTGTTTGTTAGCAAACTGGATCCGTCCTGTGACTTCATTTTCGTCCACAATATTGCACCCTGCCAGCCCTAAATTAAGGCAAGTGATTTTCGAGCACCCTGATATTAATATAGAGATCTGTAAGTGAGATCTGATTAAGATTTCTAATGTGTAACTTGAGGCAGTTATCTGGACAAGATGTTCTCATGAGAATCCTGGATCTGTCAACACTAAGGAATAAGCAAGTTAAGGCAAGGTGAAAATGTTTATCACATTTATGCATGCTTTATCGTCAATAAATGTTTTAAATTGAATATTTGGATTCTTTTTCATTTCAATTCAAATTATGGCCAACATCTTAGAATTTCCAATTCCCCTTCAATACCTAACTTTGTGAGAAGCCGACTGTTGTTCTTTCGTCCTCCAGTGTTAAGTTGATTGGACCCCAACCTCATTTTATACCTCTTGGTGAGTGTCCAGTAAAGAGGAAAGATACAAAGTGCTGTCATTTCTAGGATATCATTTAAAGATTTTTCTGACTGTAAGTTGAGTGGGAGTAATATGAAGACCTGATTTCAGCCTAGCCAGGGTTGGACCAAGCTCGCTCGTTCGCCAACTTGGTGAGAGAGATGAGACGGTCACAGCCAGCCCGCATGAGTCCTGGCTTCTCCATCGTTATGGCGATGGCGTAGTCATTTCATGAAGTCATGTTAAGTTCTGAACTACGCCATCGCCATCTTCAGGGCAAGTGAGGAACTGAAAAGTCCAAACGGTATTTTCAGTTTCTGCGTTGCCCTAAAGATGGCAATGGCGTAGTTCAGAACTTCAAATGACTTCATGAAAGAACTACGCCATCGCCATAACGACAGGATGCTGATAACGACAGGATGCTTTCTGTAGGTAGGCCTATGTTGTAGACAGCATAACTCAAATATCTAAAATCTAAATAACAAGGGAAAAGAAACGCATTATAAAAATAAAATATAAAGTAAAAAGAAAAGGAAAAATGTTGTCCACAACCGGATTCGAACTCGCGACCTTTGGATCGAACATCGTATTCTGCCATTTCTACCAACTGCGCTAATGTTTCTAAGACGTCTGACGTCATGTATTTGTCGGAATCTGATTGGCTGAAAGTCCCTGTACAAATGTACAATGTTCAGGAAAAAAAATTCGCAAGCGTGTCATTCCCCTGGTGAGGACTTACAGAACTTGTTGGCTGTGGTAAACGAGAAGTTTCACAGCCGACGGCTGGTGTGAGTATCTTGACCCTCAAGCTTTGGAGCCACTCCGCCGACCCGGACTCCGTTATACTAACGGTTAACTTTGATGGTTCAGAATGGGTGTGAGGGGCGAAACAGTCTTCCGTCTTGTATGACTTGGGCCCGTGTCTTTCATGACGTCGGCCCCTGTCTCTCACAACCTGTTGCTGGTTAAGGCAGTATCTAAAACCCCATACCACATACCAACATACCCAAATACCCACATGCCATTTTTTTCCAGGTGGGGCAATCCAATGACGGCTGAAGCTTTTATAATAAGCCTGGCAAGATTGGATCACTCATTTTTAGTTCGTCTTACCCAGGAGACAGGAGTGTTTAATGGACAACCCATTAAGTGACCCGACCGAATCAAGTTTGATATCATGCTATCAAATTGTATTCCGTTTCGAATGATTACAGGTTCCGAAACTGAGCGCCCTACGAACGACGAACTACAAAGTACGAATGTCTGTCGATTCATCCAGTCCTCTATCTGCTAATTGATTTACACGACACTGAACCATATTTTATACTTGGTTGTAGAAGGATTGGGGAAATGATTAAAAAAAAATCGTCGATAAAATGCATTTACATCGTCTTTTGGGTTACGGAACCTGCCTTATGCATTTCCACAACTCAGCATATGTACATGTACAAGTATGTACAATGCCTGTCATATTGATCATTGACAGAACAAAGGTCTCGCTTGAGCAGATAACTAATAGCCGGCCTGGTTCAAGGGGGTGCCCGGATGCTGTGACGTAAAATGTATTGTCTTTGGTCATGATCGGTCGCGGTTGATTTGAACGCCAGTCGGTTGGTGTGTGAGATGCGGAGAACATCGCGGGAACACTTTCTCCGATTTCAAACGTAAAAATGCCTTCAAATTTTCCGAAACAAATCAAAACGGCTGCAGCAAAAGGTAAGACCCTGATAAAGGTATGGGTTGGTTTCAAAGGGTGTTTATTGTAGAAATAGTCATACAATCAAGGCGGGAATGAACTGCGCAGTTTGAAGCCAGACATGTTGAATTATGTACATCACTGCACTGTACATGTTCAACGGCAATTTTAATTGCCATCCCTAATCAAATAACATTTGCTCAAAGAAACTAAAGGCGCACGTCCAAGTCATGATGGTGAAGATGGAAGTGAGAATGTTAAATCTGCGAGATATCACTCAGTGCTCTTCTATCCTGTGATGTGGAAATCTCCACTGAATTCATGAAGGTTTGTCTAATTGCATGTATATGTAAATTGACGTAAACAGTTAATAGTTTTTATTTCAACAACAATTCATTTGGCGGCCACTATCCCGACTGTGGTGTAGCACCCGACTGTAACTGGCATGAAAAGGGGATACGCTGGTTATGGATGTCAGATCGTGGTTCCCTGACCTTTGCAAACAATTTCACTGGACGTAACCCACGCGGCGACAGCAAGGACCGCTGGCTGATCTATTGATATGTTCGTATAGGGTGTCAAAGTCGGAGAGAAGAAGAGCCACTCTTCTCTTGTAGGGGGTTCACTTGGAAGTGTTTGCATTTGTTAGCCTATAAACACAAGATTTTAATCCTTCAGTCTTGGGTTTGGCGGAGAGAACTAATCTTACATAAGTCCCAGAACAATATCATATGTCTTTATGGCAATATTTATTACTGGGACCCAGTACTGTGCCGTTCTATCCAATATTCCTGGGGCTGTTGGAGAGGCTTTTTGTCTAAACAGTGCCATTCTGCCCCCTCTAAGGCATACGTTGGTAACTTATGAATTGACTGCGAAATGAACGCAGTTGAACACCATGTGAATAATTCAGTCTCGGTTTCGCAGAAAAGAAGGCGATGTGTTATTATTTGATGATGTATATGATCATGATAATTAGGAGACCCTGTGTGGGTGTTTGATCCAACATACTTTGATGTGATTGGAGATGGAAGTTTGCCATAGTGTCTTTAAAGGTATGATAAAGACAGCATTAGTATGCTCCCTGGTGCTATTCTGATGGACCATATTACCAGGAAAACTTAGGTGGCAGGTCTCTATAGTCTTAATTCACGTTGCGGTTGTCCAAGTGAAAGGTAAGTCTTGCCGAAAATGTATTGGAAGGAAAGCTTGATCTTGACGTACCTGAGTTTGACCTTTAGCTTGATCTGTCTCATGATTTCAGTCTTTGCTGCTTTGCCAAGTTGGTGAGAGAGATGAGACAGTCACAGCCAGGCCATATCAGTCTTTGCTGCTTTGCCAAGTTGTCAACACGGTGAGAGAGATGAGACAGTCACAGCCAGTCCTAATCACTAATCCTGGCTGCTCCACCGTGTTGACAAGGTGAGCGAGATGAGACAGTCACAGCCAGGCCGAATCAGTCCTGGCTGCTCCACTGTGTTGTCAGCATGGTGAGAGAGATGAGACGGTCACAGCCAGGCCAAATCAGTCCTGGCTTCTCCACCGTGTTTGTCAGTGCATATGAGGAAGGCCACGCTTATTGCAGCAATTCAAATGTTACCGCCAAAAATATTTCACACACGGACTGATGACGTAGCAGGCAGTTATCCATCAGGGGTCACCAGTGGAGGAAGGGCAGCCATCTTTGGTCAATTTCGGATGTCTGCGTGAAAAAATAGAAAGTTAACGGGGAATTTTGCCCTAAGGTAAAAATAAATAAGAAGAATTACCCCTTATGATGATTTGTATGATTCCAATATATCGAGTATAGTCCCCGCCAAGCCTAACTGATGTCGCACATCAGCGCACGGGGGTGACGAAAGTAGTGTCGTTGTGCGACTTCGTCAGTGGCCCTGTACATAAATGTACGCGGCCCTATGTAAATGTACACAAACCTTAATCTTTCTCAAGAAAAAGTGAAGTTTCGCAACTCGGGTCAGCTAAACTTGAAATTCTCCCCTCCATATTGTTGTATCTCATGAAAATGATCATATATATTCAGTCATTGTTTCTGTGATGCTATTTTCAACTTGATTTCATCAGGCTACTTTTTCTCATATAGACATATTTTTCTCGTATGGGCAATATTGAATTGAGTCACATATGTCTTTCAATTTCATTCATTTCAGTTAGTGGCTAAGCCATGGCATTTAACATGAATCGTAATGACAATATGCCTGGAAATCTTAGTGGAATGGGCCAGTGAGTATACCTCCTTTCTGTTTAACTGGAATGCCTTGATGTTATTTACTGATTTAGGTCTAGGGTGTCTCATTCTGATTCACCACATGTTTCCCTCTTTGACAGGGGTGTTGAGATAAAAATGTGGACTCAACATAAAACTCAATTGTACACTTTTACTGTGCACTTTCTTCATTCATTATCGTGCAATGTGTAGAGTAATGCTTCCCCATCTGAAAAAGGCTTGAGGCTTTTCCCGAGCCCCACCCCTCGTTATATTGTCCATGGCCAAAACTAACTGTCTTTCTCTCTTGTGTCTTACCAACCAGAAGGTTTGGGGCTGATAACCTTACTTGGAACCCTCAGACGTAAGTAAGGTGAACGAGATCACCTTTTGCTAAATTATGTGTTGAACTAAGTCCTTTCCTTTTCATGCTTTGAGTTTTGCATGTTCTGTTATCATTCACTCAAATGGAAAATCACTCGTTCTGAAGATACTGATTAGGGTGCGTAAGAAAGCAGGAACGGACCAAAACGGGCCGGATCAGGCCAGAACGGAGTTAAAATTTGCCGAAACGGAGCTTCTAGTGGTTTTAAATGGCATCTACAGGCAAGATAGGCCCCCTGAATTATAAATTATGTTCATATAATGAAGATCAGACTTCTTTTCCATCGTGATATTGATGATATTGCCTGATTTGGTCGAGGCCGATTCCAGTAGCAGACAGCGCTTATACTGCACAAGAACTGATGACGTCACTTCAGCTCATTTAAAGTAAATTTAGTCCTCATCAAATATTTAGGGGTATTTAGGGCTCTGATCTTCGTTATATAAACTTATCTTATTAATCAAAGGCCCTATCTTGCCTATAGATGCCATTTAAAACCACTAGAAGCTCTGTTTCGGCAAATTTTAACTCCGATCCGGCCCGTTTTGTTCGTTTCGGTCCGTTCCTGCTTTCTTATGAACAGCTGATTGTAGGGTTTTTCTGAGGGGGGCGGGTATATTTGAGCTGCTTGACTAAGATATCAGAAATTTTCTGGTTCCAAAAATAACAAAAGGTTAAAAAGGTGATTTCGTGCTTTTGGGTGACATGGTCATGGTGTAAATTGATCTATTTGATGAAGTTTTTTTAATGTTTGCTTGATCATGAACTGAAGTATACTGTACTGATAATTCATATTTAACATAAAAAGTAGGAACTGTGACCCAAGGTTTATTTAACTGTATGGTGAATTTAGGCCTGTTCAGTCTAGAGTTTCTTGCTGTTTCTGACGTTACTTGCCTCCCTTTTGCTTGTTCATGTTACATGTAGTTCTAACTTTCACTGACATTCATGTTAGTTGTTACTTCTAGCATTCACTGACTGTAAAAACAGCTCTATCCTCTCCCAATGCAATTTTCCTAAGATCCTGTATTTCACATGTATCATGAGATGGATTTACGCTGTTTGGAGGGAGATCATTTGTTCTCCTGAGATGGGTAATCCCTCCCTCCTTGTCTCATAGGTGTATAATTGTCTCAAATAAGTTAAGACCTTAAGTCAGTCTGTCAGCTGATCTTTCATTTAAGTTTTAAATATTGTCTTTCAGTCACTCTGGCTGAAATGGTTGAAAAATATTTAGCGTTACTAAGAATTACCTTTCTCCTGTAATAAAAACGGTTTATTGTTTTTGCAGGTACATGGGTCGTAAGGGCAGCACAGATCTTTCCCCGGGTGGACGAACAAAAGGAAGTGGTACTATTGGTGGATCAGTTGGCACCAACAACTTGAACATCATGGGCATGCCGCCTCCAAAGCCAAATAAAAAGGTAAACTTGTCCACTTGGCCACAAGGAATACATGTTAAACTGTCCACTGTGACGTGTTTCACAGGTGAGGTCAAGCATCGCTGAGAAAGTTGATTTTGGTCTCATTCATTCCAATGAGCTTCCAGGAGAGCCTGTTGTGTAAAAAGGACCCTTTTTTGGTCATTAGTAATAGAATTTTCCTGTTGTATTCTTGGAATTGTAAGTGCTATAGTAGCTCTTGACTCTCTCATGTTCATGTTCTTTCAGGATTTCTTTGCTGTTGAAGAAGATAATGAAGCTAGTATGTATTTCACAAATCCTACCACCGTGTTTCGGCCGGACAAAGATGTAAGTATAAATTGTGTCTTTGAAGTTGAACATGCATGACAAAAAATCCAAGCATATGGTATAAAGTCAAAATAATAGGTCAGTCGGTCAGCTTTTTGTGGTCAGTGGGATCACTGGCTATCTAGCATGTTTAGTGGAGGGCTGTTACCTAACTGAATACAGTCGGCCAAGATTCTACCGCTACCAAACATTGTTTGTTCCTTCAAATAAGATCTCTACCAGGAGTTTATTTTCTTTTTCAGCCTATGCAATCACCATCACCTTCACAGCTCTCAGGTTTAGGGTCAAATCTTTATGGCCAGCCTACAGGTAAGATATGGATACGATTCACACCATAGTAGCTCTGGGTAGTAGACCCCAGCTTTATCAGGTTTCCACCAAGTCTTTAATTGAACACAATTCCCCCAAATACTACTTAGACTCGACAGATTGAGTGTGGTAGCAGGATATGTTTTAGGCTGTGGCTTGGTGAGGATCGAAATGTACAGTAGATAAAAGAAATATCGTGAGGATAACAGTTGTCTTTCTTTGTAGGAATGGCTAGTCTTGCCTTACAACAGCGTGGTCTTGGTAGTCAACGGAACACGACGCCAACGAGTGGAATAGGAAGTTTTCCAATCAGTATGCAGCAACAACAGTCATCACCAAACCGGTAAGGGGTCATCGTTGATTATCATTTTCAAAAGAGTACAAAACTAACTCTTTTTGGCAGACCCCCTAAGCCAGTGATGAGTGAAGAAGAATTTTCTTTTGGGGGCATTTTAAATGTGGCTGGAATTACATGTCGAGTCTCAAATTTTGCAGGTCCATGTTTTCAACAGTTGGACAGAGTCGGTATATGAACCAAATGAACCAGGTGCCAGCCAGTCAAGCTGTCAATAGTTATCAAAAGAGAAGTACGCCGTTATCATCGAGGTAGGTGCATTGCTTAGTACATCAACCATAAGCGATGGGGTTGGTATAGAATGTGGAAGCAGTAAAAAGGGAGTCTGAATCAAATTTGGATGTTTTAGTTTGAGGTTTTACAGAAGAGAAATGAATAGCTTGCTGTCAGTATTGGTTGTCTCATCACACCACTCAGGTGGAGATGACATTTCACCCATCTTCTACATTTTTGGTTGAGGTCTATTGTCATTGTTAGTTAACCATTTTGCTAAATCATAGAAAATAGTGATTTGATACCATTTGTTGATGATGAAGTCTGTTACTGTGTTTTCTTGTTGTTTACCATTCTGATTGTTTGTCTTCTCCATTTCAGTTCAATAACGGGGCCTAGCTACTCAACGTTTAGTACGGGGAGCAGAAATCAAGGTACGAATCATAACTTGAGTTTATTTTTGTGGGAAAAGCCCATCTTTCGTCATACTTGTACAGAAATACAGATGGTAATATCTGTGACACAACACATCAAATAGAAATAGAACTGATGTCATGATTTGTGTGTGACGTCACTGGTGAATTTAAAAAATATGACTCCAGTTTCTTGCTGAATGGAAAGCATTTTGTTCGCGCTTTGACTGCAATTAAAATATTACTTTGACGCTCTTTTATTTCTCGATGTTTCAGACCAGCCTAATTTAGATTTATCAGAGTTTCCTACACTTGGTAATAGGGTCAACGTTGCACCAAATCCTATGCCAAATGTGAGGAACTATGGTAAGTGGCGTAAGTTGAAATCTTTTATCGTCGTCCCTTGTCTAACCCACTTTCTTACCTTGATTGCTCAATTTAACAAGTATAAACGGGACATTCAAACTTACGAAAACCAACTGTTGGCCGTACTGAACAACACCATTATGAGATTTTCAATTTTGTGAGATATGTTTGTTGGAGGTAAATTTATCCTAAAATAAAGGTCCTGTTCCAGTTGTGGGTGAAAAACTGCATCCCCTGGTGCTCTCGCTACATGTGATTGGAAAGTTTTTGTGATTAGCTATACTTCAATGGCTGAAGAACCAATCTGTTACTTGATGTTTTGAGCAACCATTGTATGTTTGATCCCATTGACCTACATGTAAGCAGAGTTGAAAAAGTATTGATCCTTGTATGTTTACCCAAGCAGTGAGGAGAAAAAATGATGCTGTTGGTACACTAGTTACTCAGTCCTTGAATGACATGAGCAATAAATTTGACAGTACCCGGTACATATAATTTGTCCCTTTTCCAACTCTGCTCATCATACAATCCCCAATCCTCTTCCTTAGAATACTTAGAGTTCTTGTTCAACGTTGGGTTGACTGTCCTTTACGTGGCACTGCGGTGTATCTCCCACCTGCCTTTGAGTAGAGAAAACAGGAATCGTAACTGTAACCTTAGCTGAGCTTTAACTCTACCTTGTGAGATGCTACTACTGTGGTGATTCATTCCAGTGAATATGGTCAGCAAACCTGTGAATGATTCGCAACCAGAGTTTACGATACAACAAGAAGACTTCCCAGCATTACCGGGCTCGGCCAGTAAATCTTCAGGCATTTTCAAAGACGTGAATATATTCGCCGGGAAAGGCAACCTTTTTTCAGGTAAGTTGATTGACAGTCTACACTGACTGATATTTACAATGAAATACCACAGATGTTGAATGAATCATCTTGATCTTGACATATAAACTCTTATACCAATTCTGTCGCGTTTCACTTGGTGGTAGTTTCATTGATAGATCCTTCAAACTATGTAAAGGCATATTTTTTCTTCTTCTTCATTGTTTCTTTTCTCTTCTGCAGATTCTTCATCAGGGGACTCAAAAACGGTGAGTAAACATTGCAAAGTTTAGGTTTCTGGTTCAGTTTACAGAGTACAATACTGATTTGAGATAAAGTTTGGGTTGGCTTATGTCACCAATTCCCCTGCAACTGTGGCACAGTGGTTAAGAGTTGCACTTGCAGCTACATGTAGCTATTCCACCCGGATTAGGCTCCAGGTCAGGTCACACTTCATAGATACATGTAGCAGCAGTTGCTTCTTGTTGGATGTCTTTGGTTTAAAACTTCTGTTCATTCTTCTTTGCAGTCGGGTACGCCAACATCGTATGAACAAGCTTGTAAAGACGGACAGAAACTTTTCGGTGACAAGTCAAGCAGTAAGCGGATGATTCAGACGCATCCAGACGGCACGGTATCAAACATTCCAATTGGTATGGTGACGGACCAGTTTGGTATGGTCGGGTTATTAACGTTTATTCGAGCGGCGGAGACTGACCCAAATCTAGTGGCACTAGCACCTGGCATTGATCTGACGACGTTAGGATTAAATCTCAACTCACCAGAGTAAGCATGGCTTTAAAAGGGTATTAAGCTTGATTCATGGAATCCAGATATGAAATCCAGAGCACATGTCCAAAAAAATTGATGTTGTCAAACACACGAGTTGGTCACTCTCAGTGGATCTGTACTCGGCACCAATCAGCATCTTTGGGTATAACATGTAGGTTCTGGCCTGACTGGCTCCAGCCTACAGTCTCACTTTGACCTCATTGTTACTTGATGAATAATACATTCTCCTGGAGATTTTACCTTTTGTGTCATCTTGTAACTGTGTGCACTTGCTGACTCCTGTCTGTCTATTTCAGTAACCTGTACAGTACGTTTCAAAGTCCCTGGGCTGATGCCCCATGTCGACCACAAGATATAGGTGAGTGTTTCTTTACAGCTCTGGGCTGTCATAGTGGCACTGTGGTGTGAGCAATGGTTGAAAATATCATCAGTACCTCGGCCTGTCAACTATTGACTCTGACGTTGGTGGTTCACTGCCCAGTCAGTGAACATCTTTATGCGATAGAGGGTGACTGTCTCCGACAGTTCAGGTCTCCTTGGGGGTCACCTGTTTCCTCTTACATACATTGCACATTGCCCAATATTGTCATTGGAGATAATGATATCATCGTTGACACTCAGCTCTCACCTTAAATGTCACGTGTCTTCAATAAATACATGTATTGGTCATTCTTTTTTCAGATTACCATGTACCCTCAGAATATTTAACAAATATTTATGTCAGGGATAAGGTATTTCAAAGTTTATTTCCTATTTCTTGAGAATAAGAAACTATTGTGAAAATGGTTTGATATAAAAATTAAAGGAGTCAACTTTCTCAATATAATCTCAGCTCGGAGTTGACGGAATATCAAAGTTTGTGTTGAAAATTCGTGAACCCGTTGTATTATTTCCTTGAGCATAGTTCTCAGCTTTTTATTATCTGTCTTTCAGCTTGCACCAATCAAATTAAATCGGTATGGTGAGGACCTGTTGTTTTTCTTATTCTACATGAACGGGGGTGATGTGTTACAGCTGGCCGCTGCTGCAGAGTTGTAAGTGTAGCAATGATATTACTAGCGGGTTTGTTTGCATTGTTCACATGTTGAGGTAATAGGCATGTTAAAAGTACTGATAAATGTCTCCAAGTGCAGCTGATATCATTGGGTGATATGAATAAAGACTAGCAAATGCTTTTACTCCGGTTTTGTACAGGAAGGCCTAGTGTAAATGTACATGGTGTTTTATATAAAAGCATTTGCTAGTCTTTATTCATATCACCCATTGTCAAATCCAGCTGCATCTCATACAGCACTCATTTTTGCTCGAGCTAAAGAGACCGGATGGGGTTTGGAACCCTGTGTTTTGAGTCTAACGCCCAAAGTACTACCTCACACCTAAACGTTTTAAAATGTAATACAGATACTTTTACTTCTGCTTTCAGGTACAACCGGGAATGGCGGTACCACAAGGAGGAACGAGTATGGATAACGCGAGCACCTGGATTCGAACCTGTGGTGAAAACAAACTCGTATGAACGGGGGACTTATTACTTTTTCGAAGTGCATAACTGGCGGAAGGTGGCGAAGGAATTTCATTTGGAGTATGACAAGTTAGAGGAGCGGCCACACCTTCCGCCATCGTTACATCACAACCAAAGTCAACCCATTCTTGCGCATTGAAATGAGACCAGTGACCAGATTCTTCTAGGGGGTGTATCAAAACAAAAGGAATGACACAGTTTATTTGTCTACTAAAACGGGGGTTATTGGCTCAAACCCATAGTCTGGAGTGCTGTGTAAAAAGCTGTTGCGTATTAAATACCTTGGAAGAATAGTTGACTAGTTATTTACATCTTGAAAGTTTTAATGACAGAAAATCTGTTTTGTTCCATTGTCAATTGATACACCCATTATAGTCTTGGTGAAGTTTAAGGTTTCAAAGAATAGCTGCCCTCTTTTCACTATTTCTGTCCAGATTTCACTGGAGTTGGAGTATGTTACCTATGTGCCTGGCTTATTTTAACAATTTAATGGTTCAGAAACGCAATTTTCTTATTTGTAAATTTTTATAGAATCGGGCCAAAGTGTGGTGTTTTCAAAATTTCAGTGAAATTGGACACAAAAAATGTCGAAGAGATTGTATTGTTTCATTGTGATCTTGACCAGGCCTTGACTTCACCTATCACCCCTGGAACTGCAAAATGAGGCCTCCCAACTGTTCAGTAATTACTCTGTGATGGTCAGGCTCATTATCGCAGATTGGGGTGGTCATGAGTTTTGCATCTTATTCATGCACAGCTGTTGATGGAAGTTATATCTCCCGAAATAAACGTGTCATTTCTCTTTGGGTTGAACAGCAATGATATGCTCTGCCTCTCCGGACACAAATAGGGAAATATGTAGCAATTACTGGCAATTTTTACCCTTCAATATATAAAATGCATTTCTGGCATACATTTTTAGATGCACTACTACATTTCCTGCAATGTAAATTTATAAATCTTTAGTCACAAGGCGTGTTTGCTTGTGCTAACTCTGATGTGTTCATCGCTGCAAGATATGCCAGTTTTAACAGCTTTGCTGTTGTGCTAAGTTGAATTTTTTAAAAGATTCTCAATAGGAACTGCCAGTATATGCGCTTCCAGATTGATGTTCCGACGGACAGACACACATCACAGTGCTTTGGATCTGTTGTCTCCGGCAAATTATGACGATCACTTGGCTGATATTTTAATTGTGATCACTTTGAAGTTCTCATCGGGACTAGAAGTACATTTAGGACGGGCTTGGAATTCCTACTTAATTTTGTTGGTTTTTTTCGCTGATTTTTCACTCATGAACCCTGTCCCCACTTGTATAATCATGAATAATCATCATGTCAGTTTGCGTCTGGTATTAATGACTATTAGCAAGTGGGCAATGATCTGTGGTTGTGTGTCATGGGATCACAACATTTTCATCAACAGTTGTGCGAGAAGACATCTACGATCCTAAGCTGCCATTCGATGTGTAATGTACAGATTTCTTATCATATGTAGTGAAAATCATGGACCTGAGAGTGGTCTGAATGAAATAAATTGTATTGTTCAGAAATACTTGCGTCGCTTCCTTCTTTTCCACTGCAATGAAAGACACATTTGTATTTGCGCGGCCCAAACCAGTGCTTTATAAAGCTTGGTTAGAAATTAGCGGTTTGTCTTGGGAGGTTTTGTTGACCATAACCCCTATAATGAGCAAGAGCAAGTCTTGTCTTGGCAAGTGCCATCATAGAATCGGGGGAGCAAGGGTGCCATAATGACGTTCTGCCGACATCTCGCAGGCTCTGCATCCCATTGCCAATGCTTCGATCTGCATGGAGACAATTGCTGTATGAAAGGCTTACTTGCGATCGTTATCTGAGGAACCAGATCCAAGCGGTAGTGGCGATAAACTATTAACAGGACTGTAGTGAGGAAGACGACACAGAGGCCCGCAGCTTGGTAACAAAGCCCCCACTTACTCCATTGGTCCTTCTAGGGGTTCAAAAAGGTCTTTGAAACAGAAGAGGAGTTTCGATACTGATTGATAACAATTTATTATAACAGGACCTTACAAAACACACTAAGAAAAAGATCCATTGTTCGAAACCATGAATCTATTAACTGCCACTAATGATTTGGCTTAAATGTCTATCAACTGGTAGCATAAATGATCAATTCTATCCATCTATTTAATGTATATCTCGAGCACAATGTTTAATACATCGGCAAAACCTTGCTAAAAGGGCTTCTCTCTTCACCGAACGACTCTTATTTCTTCCCTGTTTGAGTCTTTCAATATCCTTTCGCGCCCTATGGCATTAGTCAGAGAGTGTACACTGTGATTTTCATATCGGTATCCTCAAACGTATTCCTAAGAATTCCGGTCACCTTGTCCCACTGAAGTTTATCAAGACCACATCCAATTTTCGGCATAGAAATGTTTGTCACTTTCTCCTTCAAAGCATGTTCTCTCATGGCGTACAAACTAGCAGCAAGATCAGGGTATGTCGGTTTCTCCCAGTATTTGCTCTTTGTAATGAGATAGTAAATGAATCTGTTTTGCCTTTTAAGGACCGCCAGGCCACCTTTTTTTTGCCCTGAATTTGAAACAAAAATAAAATATCATAGGGAGAGACATCTACTCATTATTAGTTTAGGAAAACATCATTTCTGTTCTATTTTCCCCAATTCCCCTTTAGAACAATGCCTTGCTCTGCTTCCACACATGCAGACTGGGGACTTTGTGTGGACCAATCTAGGTGGGATGTGTGTCAGCCTGAAAAATCTCACCTTGAGACTGCAGTTCTAGGATCCCGCCGAATTTGGACTTGAACAGTGTTGCTATGCCTTTGCCCATCCTTATGTCGGCACTGATGCAATGAGCAAGTGATTCACAGTCATCACAATTAAATAGGTCTCCCTTCTTTTCCACTAAGGTGAATTTCTGAAACGACGAAAGCAATATCAAATTTCTCTGTACCTGTATGAGGCTTTCATTTATGACTATGATGATACTGATGATGGTTGCTAAAAAAGCAAGCAGCCCAAATGCACCATGAAAGGCACAGTCGAGTGTCAAAACGAAAGTAAATGACAGTTCACGAGTTCCACTGCTGGACTAGGATCCGTGGCTGTGCTGCAGTTCTCACTCATAGTACTCACACTTCCTGGACTTTGACTACCGTCATTTCGTGCTTGGGTAACTTGGGCAGCCATTTTAAATAAACTTTGGGGCTTAGAACGTGTGAAAAAGTTACAAATTTGGAGAGAACACAACATCAATACAGATTTGTTTACGTTTTCAGCCACATGGCTTGTTGTTACGTCGGTTTTTCGGCGCGCACCACTTCTGGAGTTGCCGTGAGTGGGCGTGGCACTTTCTCAACACACGATGTCCCCGATATTTTGCTCTTCGTGCTCTAGTACCAAGATCAAGAGCATACAGACCCCCCCCTCCTCCCTCCACATACCCACCTGAAATAGCAAGATACGGTGGCAAAATACAGGACCTTTAGTGCCCGGTTCAAGAAATACCAGGACACACTGACCGGCATGAGACTGGATTAGGCCTATACCTAAAAATGGCAAGGCAGCGACCAATAAAACAGCATGACAATGAAGACAGTGACCAAAAGACAGAATATTCATGCTATGTCGCCTCCGAGTCCTCTGACTAATCTAACTTCAAAAGGCAGATATACATGAAGACGACCGGGACTGCCAAATGTGGAATTATCACGGTACGCCCTGTGAAAGCTACCCCGTCCAAACCATCAAGATATTGAAGAAGGTGTTAACCTGTTAGACACGTGTCATGACTTACATCATTTGTGCCCATCTTTGCCTCACCCAAATTTAATATTGAGGTCACCAAGCAAATCGTTCTCATCAGAGTGTGACGGTTCATGAACCAGACTTCAGTATATCGATAGGCCTTCATTCTCTAACTTTGACGTGAACACTTTCTGGATTCTATTCAACCTTTTGATGTTTCAGACTATCGTCCCGAGCCGCGGCGATTAAGTATAATACTGGCCTATAATACCGCTTTTATATTTCGTATTTGGAGTAAAAAACCCCCAACAAAACGTGTAGGATCAGCACATTCTCACACAAAGCAGCTCAGGTCATGGGATATACGTTTTCTAAAATCAGGCCTACTTTTCAACCAATTGTTATTGCGACTTAATGTCACCAAACTAACGCATCAAGAAAGAACTGATCATGCATGACACCTTCATTCAGGAGTCAGGCTTTCATCCACTGATTCGTCTTCTACGAGTAAAATGTTCATCTAGGTCTTCTCACAAGACGTCACAATCAGTCCTGTTATGAACCATTAGTACCAGGACACCATAAGATACCCATTCAATACGCCGGCATCGCGATAGCTGGGCTTGGATATGGAAACTGTAAGAGGATTTTTGTGGGTTTGACACTTGTACATGCATGTTGAAAAGGTAAGCCTATTATATACAAAATCCATGAAATACTCTAGTCTTACCGATCTAAGACCTTTTTGAGACGCGTTGATTAAATACAACGACGAAATTGACACCTTAAAGGTCAGACAGAGACGTTATGTCAATCAGCGTCAGATGACTAGGAGTCGCCAATTTATTGTCTATATATCAAAATTGAACATTTTGAATGGCACCGAACCTTATTTCAGCAAAACATAGAGGCGACCACACCATGTCCCGTTTTGGATCCACTCCGCCGACCCGGACTTCGTACACCAATACGGGCGGAGTACCTCTGATGGTTCAGAATGACCATGTCCCTTCACCTAATTCTGTGCCAAAACTACACATCAGCGGGGTCGTGGAGCACGAACTGTCTCATCCTCCTTACGCGAGAGAGTGCATGAAGTACGTATCGATTGAAATGGTCTGATATTGTCAGGATGGAACTGTCTTCACTAGTATTCTTCATTATCAGTTGTTCTTATGCTTTCAGCACAAGACTTGTGTCGGACACTATGTCCTTTCCCCTAGGATGAAAACGGCTGTCTCCTAGAAAACCTCGGCGGGGTTTAGATCGCGGACCATCAACATACAGAGACAAGGGGCTTTCGTCAGTCATGGATAATCCAAGCTTTGAGACAGAGTTGGAGGAGAGAGGCGGACACGGTGATAAGTGCAATGAGAAATTGGAGGAAACCAAGTGGAATGGGATAAGTGATTGTAACCATAATGGTGATGGTATTTGCTATGGAGATGCTGAAAAAACAAAATCAGCCACTGCTGAAGCGAATGGGAAAGTGGTTGCAGTTGATGATGTGGACATTTCTGTGATCGTGGCTGGAGACATGGAAAAGGAAAAGAAACACTTCTTCTTAGTTCGGTGGATATGCAGATATCCTTGCGTAATGTTCTGTAAGTTAATGTTTTCCCGCAGCGGTGACTGCAACTACACTCGGCTCTAGCGAGTATTTTGTAACTTAAATGAACCTTTAGCCCGTAAGTATCATGTCATCAAAAGACGCCCAGAACCGCACATCAGACGGTGGGAAACGTCAGTACAATATAATTGCTTGAAAAGTTTTCGAGCCCAACCTTCTGTGTACAAAGTTCCAAGTTGGACCGAGAATAAATCTAGACGCAGATGTTTTTCTTCTGAAAATGGACAAGATATTCAGTCCTCTTAACTTTTTCCATTTCAGGGCTTGCCTTGTTAGGTCACTTGGTCTTCATAGTCATCACTGCCATCTTATATTCCACGGGATACAATATCGTGAATGTGAATCTCGAAGACTTGCCAATATTCAACCTCCACGATATGATGTATAACCGAAATCTGGTAAGCCACCGGCACTCTTCAATTTGCTTTTATTATACAAATGTAAATCATAGCAATGAAATCTGCTTATCCTATTTTAAGGCAACGTCAATATTCGTTGAATTGTAACATCGGATTTTATACATTTTCTCAACAGGCATGGCTTCAGAGAGAAAGCGCATATCAAGTTTACCTCTTCAACGCCCAGTTCCCCTCAAAGAGAAAGCGTCGTTCAATCGACTCATTTCCGTGGGTCGACCCCAAGTTCATCTACCGCGTTAGACACCACCTTCTGTACGAAGTTCAGGAAAATGAGAACGTGTTCACCTCTCGGCGTCTGGACGCCATCAGAACGTTCGAGAGAAAAATTATGGCGACTTTCGACAAGGGGGCGAAACGTGCAAGTCCTGCTCATTACGTATGTGGAGACGATTCTGTTCTAAGCATAGTTGACGAGTCGTTGTCACATCTTCGTAAAAACATCACAAACGAAATGCGTGTTGGTCCATACATAGGAAGAAAAGGGGTCATTGATATAGTGACTGGCAAGGTCACGGCACGTTTGGCAAGGTCTTTCATTATATTGTGTTGGACACACTCGTTTGAGAACATTACTTCCTGGTCTGTTGATGAGGTGATACCAGAAATACTAAAAGAGGAGAAGAGATTGTTGCACCCGGTGGGCATAACATTATTCCAGTGGAACTACCGCTCGTTCGGTGAACTGATCTTCCGTCAGGCTTACCATGATACATTGTACCTCATTGGTAGCGTTCTATTCATATTTACATTCATGTGGATACAAACGTCTTCTCTATTCGTCACAGGTTTTGGCACAGCAAGTATCCTGACAAGTTTTGCTGGAGCCAACCTTATCTATAACTGCATCGTGGGATATGAATATCTTGGTCTGTTCAACATCCTTGCGATTTTTGTTGTCCTTGGAATTGGAGCAGACGACATATTCATTTTCTATGACACGTGGAAGTCACTGCAAGATGAGGAAAACATGGAGGAGCGAATGACATTGACCTTCCGAAGGGCCGGCGCCGCCATGTTTACAACATCCCTGACAACAATGGTGGCCTTCTTCGTCAGCTCTTTTTCTCCAATCTTGCCCATCTCATCCTTCGGCACATTTGCTGGATTGACTGTTTTTGTCAACTATATATCTGTCATCACATATTTTCCAACTGTTGTGGCTGTGCATCACCGTTACTTTGAAAACTGCTGCAGCTGCAAGAAAAAGTCCGAAACTTACGATTTGAACAAGGCTTCCAAGCCAAGTTATGGCGGCAATCGCGTATTCAAAGCCATATCGACTTTCTTCAGGAGAAAATATTGCGATGCGGTCACCCACAGGATTGGAAAGTGGATCATTATGACATTATTCATCGTCTTAGTGGCTGGGATGATATATTCTTGTGCCAAACTCAGACTTGACCAAAGAACATACGTAAGTAGTTTAAAATTTAAGCCAAGTTCATGAAGGGGTACGCAGGTGGTGATGAAGCGCCAGGTTGTACATTCTCAGCTTGAACTCACCAAGTCGAGAGAGTTTTGTATTCATGAGCTGAAAGACAGCAACTATGTCGCTCTCCAAAGAGCATCAGGCAATCGTGACAGACGTTTTGATTCCCCTTTTTACAGAGCAATTTTGATAAACCATTTTGAGCCAAATTATCTTCCAGATAAAAGCGTTTACAGATGATAATATGATGGAGACCGGACTTGAGAAGACAGCCTTCAATTACAAGATCGGCGCAGAGGATAAAATGGTGATGGTGTATCTGGTCTGGGGCATCGGTGCGAGGAATATGAGCAAGTGTGATAAACTAAAATATACCAAGTGGATGCCATGCTCCGGTGAAGCTGTCCACGATGTGGACTTTAACATTGAGCGTCCGGAGAACCAACTGGCATTGCTGAATGTCTGCCGGAATCTTACACATCTTCAAGGGAAACTGAAAGAAGACCTTAACCTACAAAGTGCAGGAAATGGAACCAATCAAGTCGTCTGCTTCATGGAGTACTTTGAACAGTTCCTCAGGGTAAACTTTTTCTGGAGCGGCATCTCTCTAAGAAAAATTATAAAAGAACTTGTCATGAATGATATGTGTCACTTGAATGATATATGTCATCAAGGATGTCTTTTTCACAAACCTTTTGCTTATAATTGCAACTGTTTGACGACCCTGTTCTGAAGATTTGGAGAAGAGGACAGGGAAATGCCACATTAATACTATATGCGCACAGTGCAATGGTAGCCGGTGTGGTCAGTACGCAGTTCGTGGCCATTTCTATTCATCTTATTAGTTGGTTGGTCCCATTCTAACCTCTACTCTCTACGTTTCAGACCATCTCGGATCTATTCAACAAGAACGGTCGTAAGGTTGACCTAAAGGTGCCGTTGAGTAGGGAAGACATCGAACCACTTATTCCCACACTTGGGGCATTCGTTGGTCTCAGGTTGAATGCAACTGCTGTGCAGAATCCAGTTCAGGTAAATGAGAACGGATACATGGTACAAAGTATCTGTGTTGTGGGAGTACCGGCCTTTATATGCAAGCACCCTTTCTTTGACGTGCTTCATTGCAATGTTCACGTGTATCTGATGACCCAAAGAAAACCCGATGGCATGGGCAACTGCATGGGCCCAGCTCTCTGCATGAAGTGCTGATTGGTTATTTCTGTTTCAGACGGTCATGGCGATATTCATTGAGAAGAATGCCACAGAGCTGAAGGAGCTCATCGGCTTTAACGAGACAGCCAATGTAATAGGAACGGATTCTCATGGTGAGCGAATGTCGGTTCATTTCTGGTTTCACTGCAGTTACATTTTTTGATGGTGCACGTTTCACTGGCAGAATATGAGACTTCTGTCTTAGACACTGGCCTACCTGGGGTACTGCGTCTTTCCTCTTTCTACAGACAAATTTGGTAATAAATATGGATACACATAGGCCTATATATTGTAATCCGACGGTAAGCCAGGCAAATATCGACAGAATATCTTATCTAGACCGAATTATTCACTCGGTTACTGTAGGTTAGTTCATTGATGTAATGATGCTCATTTCGTTTTGCTCTCCAGGTAACCCGGTCTATGACCGGAAGATGACATATGCCGCCGTAGTTGTCCCTTTGACGAAACAGGCAATACGACTTCAAGTAGATGAAGGGCTGCGGCTACAGGTCAAGTGGGAGGAGTATACAGAGGAAATTGTAGGTTCATTCGCCTGACCCTTCATGCCAGCCGCTTAATTTGAGGAATATTCTTATGTATACTTGCTCACATAACTGCCATTTTTACACCTGTCATTCCGCTAGACCTAATGTTGATTGTTTAATTTGTATGGTTAGACGCAGTCTCTTCTGCGTGCGTCAGTTTTGAAAATAGGGCGTTCCACGTATTACCCTTTGTCGTTTTAGATGAAAAATATGCCTGCAGGAGTCAATAAAGGCTGGCAAGTTGCAGGAAGTTGGTTTATATCTCGTCAGAAAAAGGTGAGATTCGATTACGCTCTGTTCATTTCCAACTTCGACTCTATTCAGAGAATCCGCTATTGACGACGGAATTGGTGCCAAATTCTGCTTCTGGCGATGTTACATACGATGTCAATGTTGATGTGTCGATGCTACATTTGAGCTGATTGACCAGTATATACGGGTCATCTTTCAGCAGTACATGTAGTTCTAGTTCCATTCATAGTTTTGAATCGTTAGCCACAGTTTCCTCCGACAGATATACATTGATGATTTGGAATTTCAGGACCTCATGTACAGAGGCTTGACCGGCGTTGCCTATTCGCTCAGCCTGGCCTTCCTGGTCCTACTGCTGACGACGAGGAACTTCATCCTAGCCTTCTTGGCCGAAGCTACTCTAGTTGGAGCAGTGATATGTGTGATTGGAGTCATACCAATTGCTGGCTGGAACATCGGTGTAAGTATGAGTATGCACACTTTTTTCGTTACCAGCTCGTCGACCAGATAGTTCCCCCAACCATGTCCGAAAACTCCTGCTTTCCAATTAAAACCGCTGCAGTTGATAAAAGTGCTTGGATACGTGTACATGCAGTTGTAGAGTCATTCAAATGTTCTCAGCCTTTACAATGCGATCTATCAATTCACATCATCGAAATTCATGTTCTTTGATTGCTTTGCTTGAAATGTTCGATAATCTGGTAATGTTCTGATATCCTGTAGCTTTAAGTCTGACGTGCCTAGAGGCGCAGCAACAGTCAGATACCATTGACGTTTGGTCGTTGAAGAGAGTGATCCCATGACCATTTACACCAACACTATTTCAGTCAACATTTCACCAAATATTATTTCTTCTAAAAAATTTTCTGCAGGCGTTAGAAAGTATCAACGTCTGCTTCGTCGCCGGCCTCGCTGTGGATTACATCGTTCATGTCGTCGAAGCGTACAGCATGTCGGGATACAAGACAAAAAAGGACAGAACCAGAGACGCCTTGGGGCGTATCGGCGTCTCGGTCTTATCTGGCGCTGTCACGACATTAGGATCTTCCTTCTTCATGTTTTTCTCCAGGATTCTATTCTTTATGCAGTTCGGGACCTTTATATTTTGCACTGTTGGTTTCTCACTTTTGTTCGCGCTCCTGTTTTTCCCTGCCGTTCTCGATACCGTCGGACCATCAGGAAATATAGGATCTTTTAGGTGGCTTTTTCACAAAATTAAGAAATGCTGTGGAAAACACGCATCTACATGTAGATCCTTAGAGTAACCAGGCTAGGCTATGGTTAGTCAAGGTAGATCATGCACACGGAGTTGCAGTCACTACATATATAGATGATTGATTTTGTCATTTTAAACGTACTTTTTTGAAATAATTTGCACCGTGTTAATACATAGATATAGGCCTACTCTAGCTTTTTTGAGGCAGGATTTGCGGCGACTTTTGTATCGTTTCTCCATATGTACATTCACAGTAAGATGCTTGCTTTGGTCAAATAACATGTATTGGGGGCTGTTCTACACCCAAGTAGGAGGTTGCAAACAGCCTTCTGCCTGCTGTACATTCACAATTCTTTCCCACTGAATAAACGAGATGGAGCTAGAAACTGAGCAATCGTTTCTCCTTCTGCCGGCCCCTCGAGCGCGCTGCTCTGATGAGCTGGCGAGAAATCCAATCCTTTCTCTCAATTCTACCTCGGCGTACAATCAGTAACATCATGTCGGCTGCAAAAACACTGGGATTTTATCTGGCTAGCATTCTCTGTACCATTTTATTCATTCGTGGCGGTAAGTATAGATATTACTCCATCTTGTTTTCATGTTTAGATATTCAAACGTAGATTTGTTGGCGAAGAGCAGCAAAGCTGAGAGAGGCAATAGTCTGACTTGCCCTTTGCGCGCGCTGCCATCATCTCCCTTCCCATATAGCTGAATGTTCCATAAGCTTGAAGGTAAGATGATCTACCAATGCAGTCGTTGTAGGAATGCACAGGTATGTTTAAGTATAAATATGCTTCGGCTAAATTGATGCTGTGATGGTATTCCGGCATTTTATCGTACACAGTGTTGTCGATTTCCTAATTTTTGTTCGCTCCTGGGATGTGTGATTTGAACATGAGCGAAATATCGATTATACCATCTGGTGTTTGTAGTGACTATTATCTTGTACATTAGCGTGTATTTGGAACGGGTTCGAGATCTACAAATATAAATTCATTCGGTCGGACACCATGCCCTGACTGAAATCGGCAATATATTTGACAATACCTACAGCTTACGACTTAGTACATTCATACACATGTACATTGTAACCGCCAAGAGCTTCTTTTGCCTCTCTCAGCATTTTGAAATGACTCTTTAATATCAACATCAAACATTAAAACTGCATCTATTAACCAGGATATAGCCAACAGTGGTGTTTCGTTTACAGGTTAATTAACCCAGTTAAAATAAATGTGATATTCATAACCCCATTTTTTTCGAATTACTTCAACATGGATATTATATTTACGGGACTACTATGGCGACAAAAAAAGGTTGGAGTGCATCTACAACACGAGATCTTTGTCCTGCTTGTCATTCGCGGTGCTGAAACTGCACAGATACAGATGTCAAAATTCGGATTTTAGGTGGATTTCAGATATTTTCTCCTGTACCTGGAATTATCTCCGCCTCAACTCTCGGTACATACTAGAAATTTTCAAAATTGGTCCTAAAATGAGCATTTTGGAGGCATTTTTGGGCAAGGTAGTGTAGGTTAGAGGACAATACAAGTGCATGTATTTTAATAAGAAAAAAATTGCCTTAGCTCATTGGCATCCCTACATTAAGTAATGCTCATGCAAACAGCAAGGAGGTTCCATAATCTCCTTCTCGCTCTGTAAGATCGTATAACTCTCAGGAGGGGATTGCAAACCAGACGCTGTTTATCGATCCATTCTCAGACTGATGTACACGGCTGCAATTCCCGTGATACTGGGAACTGAGAAGCATCCTTGGTGTGTTCTATCTCCTTCAGCCATGATGTCGCTGTCAATTGTCGTCTCCCTGCTTTCCCGTGTGGTGAGTTCTCAATCAGATGGTAAAGATTCCAATAACCCACACAGACCCCGGCGCAGCAATTTGATATCGCCGTTCAATTCAATCTTCTCTAACTGAAACGATCTTAGGTTGATGTACATATCATTAGCGTATCCAGTATCACCAACATCAGTATTGCCAAGGAATATATTGTCATTGGTGTTCCATCCCATTCATCAGTCAAACTAGAAGTGCAATGAAGCCACAGCTAAGCTCCCTCCGCAGTACGTGCATCATTTCTGCATCTCAGCAAGCACTGCGTATCAGTGCGTTACGATGTGTGAGGCGGAATCCGATAGCGATTTTGATTGAGGAGGCTCGGTCCCAGTGGTGGGGGGAATTGGTATGGCGAAATCGTGCTGCTGGAGAGAATCAATAGCCGGGTAGCGCTGGGTGAATGTGCTGTGCTATATGAATGTTACGGATGGCGACAGAAATGTTGGCGTGTAGTGATGGCATTATGCTGGCGCATCAGATATAAGTATTTGGTAAATGTACAAGCCTTGTCTGGATAGTGAATTAAGATGATGATGATATTGGGAATGTATTGAAAATAATGTAATACCATATTTGTGGTGATCAACGCTATTGTTCGAGACCAGCCTTCGGTACAAATGAACGCCTCCGTTGCTTATTATGTCATTGCGCTCTGCACCAAACGAGCATTGAAGACAAATGAATTCAAAATTTGAAAGGATTTCTGGTTCCTAAAGTGTCTCAATTATGTAATGGTGTTAACGTCGACAAGGCTATTGTTGATGAAGTATTGTATTGACAATATTATGGGAGTGTGTTCATGCATGTAGGTGCGTGCGTAAATGATGCGCAGCCTATTGTGGGAACCAGTGTTCATGCGTGTAGGTGCGTGCGTAAATGATGCGCAGCCTATTGTGGGAACCAGTGTTCATGCGTGTAGGTGCGTGTGTAAATGATACGCAGCCTATTGTGGGAACCAGTGTTCATGGGTGTAGGTACGTGCGTAAATGATGCGCAGCCTATTGTGGGAACTAGTGTTCATGCGTGTAGGTGCGTGCGTAAATGATGCGCAGCCTATTGTGGGAACCAGTGTTCATGCGTGTAGGTGCGTGCGTAAATGATGCGCAGCCTATTGTGGGAACCAGTGTTCATGCGTGTAGGTGCGTGCGTAAATGATGCGCAGCCTATTGTGAGAACCAGTGTTCATGCGTGTAGGTGCGTGTGTAAATGATACGCAGCCTATTGTGGGAACCAGTGTTCATGCGTGTAGGTGCGTGCGTAAATGATGCGCAGCCTATTGTGGGAACCAGTGTTCATGCGTGTAGGTGCGTGCGTAAATGATGCGCAGCCTATTGTGGGAACCAGCTGTTCTCCACCGTATATATCTAAATAACGCACGTCATGCATTGAACACGTGTTAATGCAATGGCATGTTTTAGCAGCCCCAAAGGTGAAAAATACAAGCACGACAATTTTATGATATAATGGAGATGATGTCTGTCTCTCATCATTATCCATAATAAATTTGAGTACAATAATACATTATACACTGTATACATATATACTGTATAAACAGATGGTGTCACTGCACTACTAACAACCGAATAACGATCACACGACCTACTTTGGTAGAAAATGATTGTATAATCATGGACATGTGATTATTCCTGTTTTGTAATCCGTCGCCAGTAAAGGCATACTCTGTTCGTGTTGGTGGTTTTTCTCGTGGTCATGGTTGTCAATTGAACGACTTGTTTTAGACTAAAAAAACACGAAACATTTTTAGGCTCACGTATGCCTTTGATGACAATGAAATTGTTAAACGAAACAAATAGATAAATAAAATAAATAATAGATAAATAAACGAAGATGAATTCTTTATATTTTCAGGCGTCGCCCTACAATGCTACAACTGCAACTCGGCCGAGGCCAATCAGGGAGAAAACTGCACGGATTATTTCGACCGAAAGTTGAATTTGGTACCGCCAGTGGAGTGTGAGGCGAATGTCACACAATGTAGAAAGATCATTCAAGAAAGTAAGTCCGGGTGTGGGCATCCTGAGCTTCAGGACCTTTTATTTCGAACATGATAACACAACTCCCTTAAGAAATTGCCATTAAGAAAAGAGAAAAGCTTTTGGCCTTTCTGTAATTTAAAATTCTTAGTCTTTATTAGTTCTTGCATCGGTGATTCTTGTTACTGATGCAACTCAAGAATCTCTATATTGATGATTCTCCACAAACTGTCTATTTCTATACTTCAAAGCCAATATTCACTTCCAGAGTGCAGCTAATTTTCGTTCTTCAATTCAGTTTCAGGGGAGAGGCGGATTACTCGTCAGTGTGCTGACACACCCGGATCCCTAAACTGCATTGAGAGAGCTGGAACTTACCATATCAAAGTTTGGTACTGCCACTGCGACGGTGACCTATGCAACGTTGCTAGCCAAATGACCTTGACCTTTTGGAGTGCGTTGCTGGTGATAGTCGGAGGAATGTTTGTCTCAGTGTTATGATGGGTGGAGCTTTAGACGTGTGTTAGAATTGATTAAAGTTTAGTGTATATAAGGTGTCACACAGTACCATTAATCCAAGAAAGGTTACATGCATTTGCAGGTTCATCAGTGGGTTCATTAGTCGTGCATGTAGCTGAGCCGAAATGACCTTGGCGGTTAGTCTTGGGATTGTCTTCCAAATGGTTAAGGTTTGCCACGTTTGACCACAAAGTTGTCAAAATTCATGTTATGATGGTCCTGCAGAGAATTGGTGGAAGGTCATTCAAGGTTATCGGCTGCAAAGCGGCATGAAATGAATAAAAGTATGATATACCGTTCCCCTTAATAGCGGTGTGACATTGGTTATTGTTGCCGCGTCTGACATGTCCGAGTGTTTCCCCGCCGTTGTTTGGGAACGTTGAAAAACATCTATATGACACGTTTCTCTCTGTTTCCCGTAGTGAAAAGTCATGGTTTCTCGAGCTATAGGCTTACATTGTAAGGAAACCCCGACTGGAATATGGGGAACTATCAAAAATGTTACACCGGTTAGAAAAGTTGACCAAAAGGTTCACTCGTGCTGCTATACCGCCCCATCAGAAGATGCTTTGCTAGCAAAGAAGAATCAATTCTTGTCGCTATTGAAATTGCACACATGCTTGGATCGTTAGTAGGCAGCCAGACCGGCCAGTTTTTGCCACAGAGGGACCAATAATGGTTGTTGAGGGCTTTGAATTCTTGAAAAAGAACATCATAGATGTGATGATGACCATAGAAAGTTGATGCTACTGTGGCGCATGGAGTGAGTCTGTATCTTGGACTGGTATGCTAGTTTGAATTAAATGCTTTGGATGTACATCATGTAAATAATGGGTGTTAGGGTGTGGACTAGTATGATCTATCTTGACATTGTTAATTGTGTGTGTATATCTATGATTCTAATTAGCCTGTGGCTTGTATTGTACATATTCTGATGTTGGATATTTGCACCGTGCCTTTGCTGTAGTTAGAATCGCCAAACTTCCTGTCATTTTTTTGGTCAACGTTAAATGAAAAATACAGACGACACTACATGGCAAGTGCACGCTCAGCTCAATGCACGACAAACTTTGCACTGACAGGTGCATCATACATGAACGCCTACAGAAGTATACGTTAGTTAAAAGTGCCTACGTTCTTAACACCTGCAGTTACATTTGACACAGCCAAATGGAATTAAATAATGTACAAATATCGCATCGATTCATCTGTGCATACATGTCAGACTTGAACCGTTCTAATGGGCACCGTTTATGATCTCACCACAAGGTTAAAAACTCGTTAGAACGTTTAAAATCTGACGTTTTGTGCATAAACATGTCTGACATCATATACTGCGCATGTATTTTCATTAAATACGTGGCAATTTCGCAATGAACATTATCTGCACATGATCAGCAATTCAAAAATCTTTGTTTTCTCCGGGGTAAAAGAAACTGAAGAACTGATGTTGTTTCTAGCTCTGTTGTTGAATGGATACGGTACAGACGCATACAGAAGATGCAAATGTATGCGTTGGCTAATATTAACTTCTGACGTATACACAGGCAAAATCTGTTTTTGTTTTTTTACGATGGGTGCTTCTTTTGCTCAGTTTCTACAGAATAACATCGCTGTTACGATTAATCATTTGCAGGAGTAGATCTTTTTACATCCGATGGCCCATAAAACCTTAATTCGTATGTATAATTAGAGGAATTCTAATCGAATAATCGTGATTTGTCATCATTTTCCAGCGGTGATACAGATTAGAAATCGTTAAAAAACAGCTATGATGTAAATATGGTACGAAAATGTTGATTAGTGGTAGGGTATAGTGTGATCGTATGTGTTCAGTAGTAGGTTTTGCACTCATTCAGTCTTGTCGTTACCAGAAATCAGAAACCTGAAACCTATAGTTTGCATTTGCTAATTAGAACTATGCAAATACGAGTAGTTATTGCTGTGCACTATTGTAAATTATGCAAATAAACTTTTGTAAGGTTTTAATCAGACAGAATTCAGTTGTTGGCTGCATTCCCCGTTGGATCACGGAGGTCCGGTCTCGATACATCCATCCCTACCGAACAACGTGGTGGCTGTTCTATACCCTGCCACAAAATAAGGTCTACAGACGAGTCCACAAAATGAAAACAAGTGTACCAGGTACACCTCGGAAATGGTATATGAGGAGCGCATATGGCCATGATCTCATGTAGTAAGGATCCGAGTCGGCGGCTTGTAGATTGAGGAACCTCTATTCTCCAAGTGGATAGAAGGATACTCGGCATGGGTCAATTATTCTGTGAGATTCAGCGCCAGTGGACTCATTCTCCGTCCTAGACGTATTGGTGAAGCGGACGCGTTTTTGCTTCGATTCGGTTGATGGTTCCTCCGCATCACGAGTATAAGGAGGTAGATGACAGGCCCTCCTTATTGACCATGTTGATTATTTTCATCGTGCTGGTCGAACCTCCATTCTCGGTTGCTCCATCTGAAATGCAGTATATCCCAATAAAATTCGAAGATTTTCGTTTGCAACACCTTTCGGAATAACTGGTAACTAAATGTAGGTTGCAGATTGAGTTTTCCCCAAAGCCAGCGTCCAAAATTGAGTACTTTTTCAGACACTTTCTGAGATTCAGTTTTTTTCCCACTCCAACGTCTTCTTTACGTTACCTCCTGGTCTTTGGCCGACATCTTCCCCATCAAAAAAAGAACAGGACTTACCTATGCCAGTTATATACGCCTCGTTGTCCACGCCCGTCGCAGCATCTGTCGACATGTTGTATTCATTCGGCCAATGCAACTCCACCAGTAACATGTACATCACTGCACCCAGGACACACCCCACAAGGGGCCCAACAATTGGTACCCAGAACCAGTTGTAGTTACGGAAGCTGCATCAAATTTAATTTAGGTAATGCTGCACTGAGATGTTAAAATGTAAGTACAAGGAGATATTTAGGTAATTGCCCTACACTTTTGGGGCTTTTAGCTTTTCGGTGGACAATGTTCGCTGAATTTTTTTCAGGGAAATAAAAAGTTGTTCGTGGTCCTTCAGCTCTTCCCGAAAGACGTTTAGGGGTGTACATTTGATTTCGGTGACCACCAAAAACCCTTTAAGGCTAAACAAGGCTCAAACAGTCATTATAGTGACGCTATATTGTTTAGGTTCGTTGAAAATACCTCCCCTCTCTCTCTGTTTGGCGCGCCGAGGGATATCGCTCGTGGTTTACTCGTACCGCTATATATTATGATGACTGTAAACTCTGATGAGCTGATGTGTGAGTTAGACAACCATCCTTCTTACCTGAACACCTCCATACCCCACCCAGCCATTGCTGTGAATATTCTGGGCCCTAGATCCCTGGCTGGGTTCATACATGTCGCCCCAAATGCCAGGTCACAGGCGAATACGACCATAGCCACGAGGAATGGAAGGATACCGGGGTCGGGGTTTGCGTTCCTCTTGTCGACCAGAGCGGTTATACAAACCAGGAAAATGATGGTAGCAGTCACCTGGGAATAGGAAGCGGAATATATCACAATTTCAGTTTATCATTCTCGACTTCTGCCTGCCTTGACGTGAGTGAAGTTTGTTAAAAGTCTCCGAATTTTTTGTGATCAGTACTATTGGAACAACGATACCAATCAACATTTTTATCGAGCATTTGACTGGAAAGTGCTATAGTGTACACGTATTGTTTCTTTCTCTTGGAAACACTTACTGACTGTCCAAGAGCTGACCATGTTGATACAAAATCTGGCGGGTAGAGAGAAAATATGAGAGCTGTTGATGTTGGTCCTGTGACAGTCCTGTTGCCTCCGTCGTAATCATTGAGAGCATCTGGATTTTAGAGTGAAACAGAATGAAGATTATAATGTACTAAACAAGTCTGTGAACTTTTCAATTTGATCTCCCATATATGAGTATCAATTAGATAGCTTTTCCAAACTTCGGGCACTATAAGCCGAGATCATAAAGTTCTAGGAATAGCGAAAAAATGAAAATCCGCCTTTATGCCAGGGGGTTCCCCTTTTGCCGTGTCATCTATAGAAGAACAAATGTACGCTACCCACCATAAAAGAATCCGTACACCACTGGTGATGATGCAAAAGCTCCCAGAATCTGAGCCAAGAAGTAGAGAGGGACTCGTCTCCATTTCACCAAGCCGAGAACTGCGAACCCCAGAGTAATGGCCGGATTCACGTGACCACCTAGAATGAGTTTCGATTCGTTGACACGCCACGACGTCTCTTCATGTATACGGACCAAGACATGAGGGCGAGCTTCCAATGACGGGACCTTGGCACTTTGACAAAAATTTCACCACTATCACAGCCCCTTAGCAGGTTTGTGGCAACTGTACTCTGAAGGATGCTCGGGAAAAAAGTGTCACATATACATATTTAACTTTTGCTTTAAACACGTTTATTTTAGCCTTTGAAAACGCTGGACCACCACAAAATTTGTGCATCTCTTAAAGGTTTTTCGGAAAAATGAAAAACCCAAATTCAGGATGAAATTGTTAACCCAGCAAATATTTGTGGAGAATGAAGGCATTAAGCTTACCCGATGCTTTGAATGAGATATAAACTGCGAAACCCACGGCCAGACCGTACCCCCAGTTGATTGAGAGGAACCCAGCTGCACTTCGCGGGAAGAGGACAGTCTGCGCCACCGTACAGTTACCAAGAGTCTGAAACCGAGGAGTATTTAAAGTGTGTGAGATCAATCTTTTAGTGTCATTTTAATTCTCTACACGACTTCGACAACCGTTCCCCATAGTCTGTGGCGTCCTCAGGTGTATTATATTGCATCTTATCAAGATTTAGATATATATCGCCTACATTTAAACGGAGTATAAGACCATGAGGCTACAGAAGATGGGCCAAACGTCATGCGAATTTGTCCATTCTACTTGAACACGGGACGACGGAGAAAGCGAACCACCTGTCACAAACAGCTTGTTTAAAAAATGTAACCTTATAAAACTTTGCAATGAGCGCCTACACTTTTATGTATTGTACCATATAGTGCGCATGTAACGTTTTTCAGCTGTATCCAATGTTTACGATTTACATATTGTCAAAAACATTTGATGCAATATGTTTTTGACATTGTATAACCGATACAGAAAATATTACTGGTGCTTGATATTCTGGCATGTATACTCAGGGGAACGTGTCATGCTGGCTGGTGTAACAGTAACAAATGCCCCCCTGGAAAAAGTGTCCGGCCCTATTGTATTCTGCAATATGGTTCTATAGAGACCCTGACCGTCAATAGCTCAGAGATTGAAGCGCATAATAGAATCCTTTGTTTCCCGGGCATTCTACCCTAGGACATTTTAAACTCTACACCGGTTCATGCAAACTAAACGCTTTATTATATCCTTTAGCAAGTATGGATTGCTTGCCTTTAGTGACAATTCACGTCTTAAATGATCTGAAAAAACTTTGTACGGAATCACGACTTATGTTATCAAACACTTACCAACAGTACAAATGTTCCTAAGAACTCTGCGAGAAAAATACGCAGCTCTTCATTCTTAATCCGCGGTCGCCTTTTCCTGCAAGAACATCCCATTCTTAATGTTTTACGATAGTTGTATCACACAACCGCCTCAAGGATAGGTCCGAGATATGACCCAGGTTCCGGGTGTGAGGACACGAAATGGCGACTATCACGCTTTCAATCACTAAACCAAAGCATTAATGTTGCACCACCTGGCACAATCAGTCATCAGTTAGCAACATAACATTGTCAAATCTATGGTTACAACAAAACTAATATCACACCAAAGTATGTGCATGCCTAGTAAATTCATTACAAAATATCACTTCAAATGATTGTCTTTCCTTGATATACCTTTTGCCACACCCCGGACAACATGTCTTGACGTCCTCAGAACGTCATAACCAATAACATAAATTCCTTTTGTTGTTTATCTACAATTACCGAATAACTCTGTTATTCTTCGTGCTTCATTTGCATGTGTACCCACAAATATTTTCTTTGTCTGATAATCTCCCACAGTATCAGCGTTCACTGAATAAGACGAGATATGCTGCATAAACATGTTAAGCGAATGAAACCATTCTGTCCTTGAGGAATAATGAAATGAGGAACCTTTCCGAAATGTGGCACCGTGTCGGCGACACAGAGTCCCAGTTCACACTGAAGACTTCTAGTTCAAAATTCGGAAAAATTTTGAATAATGAAAAAAAACAGGGTACCAGCGTTCTACTGTATAGCTACACGATTCCATCGTCCACGATAGCACATTTTGCATATTGCCAGGTCCGCTACTTCACATTGTTCTTTGCAGAAAATAAGATTCATCGTCAATATCACGAACGAGAAGACCCGGGGCTGCGCGATCGTCCTCAGTTACGACGGCGTCGTATGCCTGCGATGCGCCTGAGAAATCGACATGACCACCAGGATTTACCATTTTTGCAAAGAACTGAAATAAAAGACACTAATGAGTTGTTCCAAAGCTAACGTTAGTACTCTGATGCAGTTCAGTTAGAAGAATACATCACGTGATATAAAAGACTCAGCACTCAGCTGGTCAAATGTAAAACAGTTAAGGTCATCTGATACATACCAAGTAACAATTACCTTCTATACCTCATACATATAGGTCCGATATGGAAATTGAAAGATTCTTGTCCATGCACAACTAGTTTATCAAAATGAAAACGTTTGCTAGTCAGCAGAGGCGACTGTCAATGACTTTCAACGTGAAAGTCAAAGTGGGAGTAGTAAATGATCCGCATCCTCTCGAAAAGCGATGCCCTACTTACAAAATCTTCTTGGACAATAAACCTGCATGCATTTTGTGTATCGGGCCGCGTTTTTCCTCTTCAAGAAGCGAGGGCACCAACTGTTAAAGCATGCAGCCCTCATTTCATCAGTTACCGTGGTGTATTCTTGGCGTGGGACGCGTCTGCACATGCCTGGAGAATGGAATGATAAATTGGTTGCCTTAGTCCCCCCAGCTTCGGGTTAGTTTGACCGGGTATCAAAAACCGTCGATAAAGAGGTTGCCAGAATACCGACCAGTCTTGCGAGGGGCGTATAAAAATCAGAGAAAAGATGAAAATTAGATGTCCAAAAAGCAAGTCCACCAACCTTCCATCACGAATAGCATCAGAAGTAGGACGTATAGAAACTTCACCATTTTTTAGAAACCGTCTCCCGTGTTGCATAATTTGACGGACACATTCAGTCTAAACTTGACCAATTTTGGCTTCTAGTTTTCCCAATGATTTCAAGTTTAGTTGGATATAAGCCAAAGCTCACGGGCTATATGTGAGGCCAAACTAGTAAGAACAGAAACAATAACATTTTGATTGTATATCAATGCACGGTAATGCAAATCTGACTGCTTTGAAGTCATGTTCGATAATACTGTCTATCAATGGCTGTTTTAAGAGAATGCCATATCGTACCAGTGAGCATATCTGCTTGAAGGTCCCAGCTATTTGTACTTGTAATACACCCTTACACGTATGTTCCTTGTATCTTTCATGTTTATCCTAAACTTATCCTTCCAACTATATAAGAATCTCTGGCTGATAGTTGGCGACCCCGACAGCCACGGCCACGCCCGCATCGTCCTAGACACCGTCCAACATTCTCTATCTCAGTTATTGCACCAATTTCTTTTTATATACGGTTGGAGGAGGAAAGAAATTCCGATCTGATCTCATGGCGCTATTTTTCTGTAAGGAACATTGATATTTGACCTTACTTCCGCTAAATGTTTTAGACCTGCATCATGTTTTGTGCAACACAGCACATGAATTGCTCATGCGCCGGTCATGATTATCAAGTCTTTACTTACATCGTGAGTGCTTGACGAAACGAAAAATTTTGTAATTCAGATCTCTTTTCGCTTTCTCATTGCAATGCGAGGTTTATTGACGACGTCGTTTAAAATCCGCTTGGGGGGAGATCAAGCCTCTAAGGAGAACGATTCACCTATTCTTGGGCACCTTCCGCGATGTGACCACTCGGTAAAAGATGTCACCCTGCGTCCTCACTGGTACAAAACATGTGTCAAGCTGGCTGCTTTTCCATTGCTACAGCAACCGATTCATTATTCGGTTGAGGAATGGCACTCTGAATTTGCGTTCAATCCGTGTTTGTGGAAAGTTAGCTCGTAAGGTAGGTCGCTTTGTGGTATATGAACATTGTTGTTCATTCTTGTTACACACTGTTCTGTCCCAATGTTTTAACTAAAAAATGATCTTCTGTGGGCTTGTATATGGATTAAACTAATACAAGCTGTACCTAAAACGGCTGCGTTCGGAACACTGTTCACCAAAATGTCAGAAAATTATAGCTGAACTCGAATTTTCAGTGTTTTCATCAACCGCCCTTTGGCGGCACGGTTGTATTTCTTCGACGCAGCAGATAGGCCTTTGTCGTGAAAAACTTCAGATGGAGGGTAGGACATTTCGATTAAGCAGTCTCAAAATGCCACTTAATAGACATGACGGCTAGGAATAGTGACATGTTTTCATTTGTACGGCGAATATAAATTTCAAATCTTAGATTAGACTTATCACATTAACTGCTTTCTAATGTGACATTACCGATTTCTGGACTTATCCTAATGAACGCATTCGGTCATAAGCAGTCAGTCTGAAGGTAAAAGAGTCATGCTGGCCAAGAGTTAAAATTCGCAGGGAAGCAATTTCCGTGATGTTACGACGCCGGCGTTAAACAAGTTGAACATAAAATGATTGTAACAAGATATTTCCTTCGCAGACTCGATGCTTTAAGTGGCGACACGATATCTTGATGAGCGAGCGCATCAGGCTTCTAATGGCGAATTAATGGCCGAGTTCATGCACCATCATGAGACATCTTCAAAGATCAGATTATCTGAAACATTTCCTTTACTGAGATATTTTACATTGTTGCACATACAAAATACATGCTTGAAATCATATTAGGTTTGCGACGAGTGATGATTTTGCCAACGACTCGTGAATAAGAAAATGAATGCAATAAAAGCTGGTTGCAATGACATTAAACGGCGTAAAACGGCGCTCTGTAGAATTTCGACAACACAAATCAAACCGCTACTATAAGTTGCAAGTCTGCAGTAGTTCCTGTTTGCCATATACCATGCTTACAAGAACAAAGCCGCGTCATTAGCTTTAATAATCGCCATTCACTATAGACCATAGGGGCGAGTGTGTATGTTCCCCCGTTATGCGGCTGCCCAGAGGCAGCGCAGAAATCGTTTGACGGTCTCGTGTTGATCAAGCATCACTTTCATCTTGAACGTTAGAAGAGACGATCCGTCTGGGGCTTCGGGTTTGAGTCGGAGAATTGTGCACCTGTCATGCGAAAGTTTAAAAGGACCAATTAAGTTGGCATTATTACCAAGCTGTTTACTGCCAAGTCACGCTGAAAGGGTGGATGTCGTCCTGGGTGCCGACAAATGGTACCCAGGTTCGAGATCGACTGGACAATAAGCACCTGGGTGCCATTACACTAGACAAACAGCACCCAGCTTCTTTTTGCCTGGCTTACGGATCTTAGGGACGAGGACGTTTCTTGCAACAAAGACCTTTAGGCCTAAACGCGTTTTTTTCTGTTTATCTGTTCTTTTTATTTCGCGCACTGCTAATGCCACAAGTACCACGGCGCGAGATAAAACGAGCTTGCAAGAAACGTCCTCGTCCCTAAGATCCGTAAGCCAGGCAAAAAGAAGCTGGGTGCTATTTGTCTAGTGTAATGGCACCCAGGGTCCTTATTGTCCAGTCGATCTCGAACCTGGGTACCATTTGTCGGCACCCAGGACGACATCCACCCTTTCAGCCCAAGTCACCTCTCGCTATTCAGTATACATGTACATGTAGTAGTTTTCATCATCAATCCAAATCTGACTGAATTATCACATGCAATGCGTTGAACTATAGTGAAAACTGACAGTAACCCGGATCTGAATACCAAAGCAACCCATTGAAGCTCATCAGACATCACCTTTATGGAGGAAAAACAAGTTGGCATGTTTTATTTGACTCCCGATTTGTTTTAAAGGAAGCTGCCAGAAAAATGAGTGTTCGCGGTAACGTAATTAGTTTCCCAGGTGAATGATATTGTGGTACACCGTTTTCATTCTTCGTCTTGAGTCCTTGCCCAGGTGACCTATCAGCCTTACCCATTCTGTTCACACCGTCACAAAACAGTGTCTTGGTTCCCAATCAGTCATCACAAGCCTTCATTACCAACTAACTATTCAGACAAGTTTCAAGTTCCGTCATCGGAAATTGCCTCACAAAGGCCAGAGGTGGCTCTCAAGCACAAGCAGATCAACATTAGTCTTGCTGGATTGGTCATTCTGTGATGCACTTCTACGTCATCGTCCTTCAAGGATTCCTGTGCGTGCTCGGCGCTGATTTGACAGTTACTTTTGATTGTGGCATGTCCAGTCACGTTTTTCACTATCCTTGGGTCACTGTGTCAACGTGATGTCTCTCCAACCGAACCTTTTTGGCTCGTTTCCATAGGTAAAGGTCGGTATTTCTGCTAGTCACCCGTCTGATCCAATTACAGAATTGCCTTTCAGATCAGCATCAGCTAATTGAATTCCCCCGTCTGACATCTGAAGCCGATCGGCTGACCGATAAATACTGCGACATCTGGAAGCGTGGTATCATTAGCATCGTGTCAGCACGATCACCCAGTGGGTACAGAACGCCAATAACATAGATTACTCCGTTTCCCTGGAACTGACACTTGATAATACGATACCAATTTTAGCTGTCTTCCAACCTAAGGTTGATTGGGTTGCTCCTGGCAATCCGGCATCTCCCTTGTACCATTGGCTTGAACATTCCAGTATATATGATGCCAAACCATCTCGGGTCAAGTTGACAAGTCGTCTTTATTGGTCAGTAGTGAAGGCAACATACATGTATACATATCATATAAATTTTAGTTTTACACTATATTATGTAAGTGCAAGCTCTAGTGAGCTCACACAACTGTTTGACAGTCCTGGCTCCTCCATCGTGCTGACAACATGATGAGAGAGATGAGACAGTCACAGCCAGGCAAAAAAAGTCTTGGCTGCTCTGCCAAGTTGTCAACATGGTGAGAGAGATGAGGAAGTCACAGCCAGGCCGAATCAGTCCTGGCTGCTCCACCGTGTTGACAACATGATGAGAGAGATGAGGAAGTCACAACCAGGCCGAATCAGTCCTGGCTGCTCCACCGTGTTGACAACATGATGCGAGTGATGAGACAGTCACAGCCAGGCCGCATCAATCTTCGCCGCACTGCCTAGTTGTTAATAAGGCGAGAGAGATGAGACACAGTCACAGCCAGGCCAAATCAGTCTTGGCTGCTCTGCCAAGTTGTCTATATGGTGAGAGAGATGAGACAGTCACAGCCAGGCGGCATCAGTCTTCGCCGCACTGCCTAGTTGTTAATATGGTGAGAGAGATGAGACAGTCACAGCCAGGCCAAATTAGTCTTGGCTGCTCTGCCAAGTTGTCAACATGGTGAGAGAGATGAGGAAGTCACAGCCAGGCCGAATCAGTCCTGGCTGCTCCACCGTGTTGACAACATGATGAGAGAGATGAGATAGTCACAGCCACAGTACTTCGATCGTTTCTCCTCCGCACGTGCTAGGACGTGTCTGTCGGAGCTGACAGCTATCTCGATGATTTGGACCTCCTTTTCCTTCTCATAGAAGACGAGCATGTCGGGGTGCCGGTGTTTTATAGCCGGGCCCGTGGGGACTAGCGAGTCCCAGAGCAATCTCAGCTTCTTTCCAGAGTACGAGTGGTCATTGGAACCGGCTTCTCAAGACCACATACCGATGGTATCCATCAATATGTGTCTCCTTGACTGATGTAAACAGTACCGGTACCATTATATAGAGGATGTAGGGGCATGCAATGGCTGTATGGGAGGATAGGTCATGCCCCAGACATCAACAATATTGGTCACCATGGCATGCATGCATGCATATCTTAGAATAAATTAACTATGTTGCATATACATGGCTGTATAGCAAAATAGTCAAAATTAGCTAAGATATGCACATGTCACTGTGCTACGAGTATTTGGTCAGCAGGCGTTCGTCTATTACGCGATCACGACCACTTCAAAACGTTGAGCAGATAAACGAAAGTTTGATACCCAACTAATTTCTGAAAGATCAATATTTTGGTTTTGCTTCACTAATATGTTCTTTCGTTTTCATCTCAAGAAATATCAACCTGAAAGTGATCTTGATTTTATCGATAGATACCTATTACACCAATTAATATTCTTATGTAAGAGTTTTTTTAATATATTTGTCATAACAATTTTACAATACCCAAAATATGGGTCATACCAGCAGACCACAGGCCTAGTCTACATATAGGCCCCTACTATAAATCAGATACTTGGTCGTGGTCAATTGGACAGATTACCACTCGGAAGAGATTGTCCCCATGTTTATTAGAAATGTCTTTTGGACCGACTGACTGATGAGACTGCCCATATGATTATTGGAGATGTCTCTTGGACAAATTTCTCTTCGAGTAATTTCTAATTGAGGAGCCAGCACAATTAAATACTCCATTGGCATGTGTGATGTTATCATCAGTATCTTTGTCACAATTCTGTATCCACTTTCATCTCGGTTGTGTTGGCATTTGTTTCAGGTATCGCACATTCCCAGAAACCCAATGTTCTGTTGATTGTTGTGGATGATTTGAGACCAGCTATTGGCTGCTAGTGCTATGGCTAAAAATCAAACGAGGACTGACAACGAATTTGAGGGCTTCTTTCCAAAATTACACTGTAGACAAATTGATCAAGTAAAGTATTTTTATGTAGATATTGACGTCATTTTGGTGGCACGTTTAAGATGACTGTGGTCCCAAGTGGTACTCAAGTTGTACTTAAAGAGTTGTCAGGTAGATATTGTGTACTGCCAGTCTCGTGAGATCAGATTACCAGCTGGCAGAGGTTGGTTGTTCCATTGTCCGTCCTTGTGAGATGATTACCACGGTACAACCAAATCAGTTGTCTTGTACAGCTAAATGACCATTTGAAGTTGTGTCAATGACTTCCCAACCTGACCAGATAACCAGCTGGCAGAAGTTGGTTGTTCCATTTTCCGTCCTTGTGAGATGATTACCACGGTACAACCAAATCAGTTGTCTTGTATCACAGTGTAATGTTGTCTTGTACAGCTAAAGGACCCTTTGAAGTTTGTGTCAATGTCTTCCCAACCTGACCAGATATCTAGCTGGAAGAGGTTGGTTGTTACGTAGGCTGTCCTGTCGTCTCCAAAGTTCATTAGCGGTAACCTTTGTGTAATTTTTAGGTTGTGTCAAGGTCTTCCCAACCTGACCAGATAACCAGCTGGCAGAGGGTAGTTGTTTCAGAGTTTTTATGTTGTGTCAAGGCCTTCACAATCTGAATAGATAAGCAGCTGGCAGAGGTTGATTGTTTCCACATCCCACAGACCATGCAGACAGAAAGATATTGGGATTTCACCAATCGCAATTGCCGTTGCCTGTACCATGACAGAAGACGGACAATAGTGCGATGGGCTTCATGATTTTGCTTGGGTTGGGGAGTTTCTGGGCTGATAAGGGCAGACATACATTGGGTCAGGTCAAGTATTGGGGTTGAGAAAGTGTTAGGTGTTGGTGTAGGGGGCCTACCCTAAGGATAAAATAATGTGTCTCAATTTCACCATGGCAAACTGACGTCACTTCACCATAGTGAATTGGGACGGTGAAATATTTTACCATGGTGAGCATGGTAAATTCTACATTCATGGTGAGCATGGTAAACTTTGAATTCACCATGGTGAACGCTGCATTCACCATGGTGAGCATGGTCAACTCCGATTTTACCATGGTGAATCTGAGATTTTTTTCTTAAGGGTCATCTCCATCCAAACCAATTCACCGACTTAACGTTGCCCTCTTTTAAGGCAACAAAATAATGAAAACAGATGCAAAGACAGGAGACTAAAGACGGAATACAATGTACAGAAAACAGCCTTGTTATTCATGAAACATAGACTCTTGTCGACAACAAACAGTCAACAGAATTTTGGCAGGATTTTTCAAAATAACAATGATGTGAAGTGAAAAAATACAATAATACCGAATACGCTGCATGACACAAGGGCCTTAACATCACAGTAGAAAAGAATCATATTGAATTTGGCTAAATCACAGGGCTCAGCCAGGCCTCTGAATCTGATATCATGATGGGGGGCGGGCGAGGGGGTTGGTCCAGCAGCGGCTGGCAGCGGACATTTGTCTTGACTCTTGCTTAGCGCTGCTACAGCTTAAAGTGCTGTGGTACAGTCTGGAAGCAGTGTCATCATTGGCGAAATGGACCAAAGTTTGTGAGGGGCTGAGTTTCGTCCAAAAATAGATCTGTTTACACACTAGGGCAATGGCGTATTGCAGGTACACATCAACGGGTCATTGATTGTCGGACGTCAGTTCGCCAAGAAAACCAAAGGAATCGAAGGATTCATTGAACTCATCAACACATCATTAGTTTTCAGTAAAGTGCAACTGTATTCCTAGGTAAATCACTTTGGTATATAGAGAGTAAGATTACAATTAACTCACGTTAAAGTTTGAGTTCCGGGGAGGTAGCGTTGTCAGTACGTTGGTTTAGGGGCGCAATAACCTAGCTTATAGCGAGCAATTAGTACACTAAGATTTCAGTGATTAACATAATAGTTGCAAGTATTTAGCATTTTAGACTCATATTTCGTGCTATAATAACTACGTTGTAAACATAATGCTCAAAATTGATTCATGAAAAAGTTGTTAGGGCAATATCAAGCAAGCAGTAATGGAAAAAAGTGTAATTCCATTAACTGAATATTGTTTTTAGACACTATAACATTTTAGGCCTACTTTTCCGTAAACCACGAGAACAATGTATGTGAAAAAAACAACACATATAAGTGAGGCGCCGAGTATACAGTAATTGTAAGGTAAAGAAAAGCTCGGTCTCTAAAGTCTGGAGGTCCGGAGTCCGTAGTGTGGCGGTCACGAGAGTGGTTTGTCCCTACGGATAGATCGAGAGGGCGGTTTGGGGTTCCGCCGACGGTGCTCGCATGCATTGGTCGTATCCCCGAAACCTTTACAACGACAACAAAGCTGGTGGCTCCCTGACGGTATAGGAATTGACGGTTAAGTAACAAAAATCTGGTGGCATCCAATGACGGTATAGGAATTGACGGTGAAGGATCTCGTGGCATATCGGATGCGCATCCGATGACGGTAAGGGAATTGACGGTGAAGGATCTCGTGGCATATCGGATGCGCATCCGATGACGGTAAAGAAATTGACGGTAAAGGATCTCGTGGCATATCGGATGCGCATCCGAAGACGGTAAGGGAATTGACGGTGAAGGATCTCGTGGCATATCGGATCCGAAGACGGTAAGGGAATTGACGGTGTAGGATCTCGTGGCATATCGGATGCGCATCCGAAGACGGTAAGGGAATTGACGGTAAAGGATCTCGTGGCATATCGGATGCGCATCCGAAGACGGTAAGGGAATTGACGGTAAAGGATCTCGTGGCATATCGGATGCGCATCCGATGACGGTTTTATATACATATACATGTATTTGACTAAAGTCAGCTAAACCGTGTCGTCGTCAACTATGTTGGCAAAATTCGACGGGAACATTAGACAAAAGATAGTCCCCGTCGCCAGCGATGTTAGCAAGATATCGGGTTACAGTCGGCCAAACACGGCTTCATCAGCTAAATGTGGGCTTCGTCAGCCATGATAGCAAGATATCTGACAAGAGTCAACATCACCGTTGTCAGCATTGTTAGAAAGATAGCTGACTAAAAAAAAACGATGTTGACAAGATAGCTGGCTTCATTTAACAAAGACTAGTAGAAACCGCACAGTACATCAATACCGTATACTGTATTTCGGTAATGGCAGAAACCTGACGACAAGGAGACATAACAGTATTCAAAATGCCCCGATCACAAGCAGCTGCTGGTGTTCTGAAATGGACGGATGACAGCAAGATAATGGAAACAGGTGCAAAAGGTCGTTCAGACGCACTGCTTTTTCTATCCATCCCCAGTATTAAATAGAAATGCCACGATATCTATGACGACAGATACATGTACACATGTATTTAATCACAAGATGGGAGGCGACTATTGTCAGCCTTTACACCGAGTGCCACTAGTGTCAACTATCAGTCAGTTATTTCTCTATTATACGCCGCGATTCGATGACTTCTGTGAGTAGTAGTAAACATGGCGATACATTTACTGTCATTAGATTGGAGGCTTGATACCCGACCGCAGACAGCAAGTGTCACCAGTGCCTAATTACTTCTCTTTCACACACACCGCAATTCGATCACTTCTGTAAGTGGCAGTAATCATGGAGACACATTTACCAGCCATTAGATTGGAATTGATGTTGACAGGGTAGCGACCCCGAGTATATACCATCAGCCAGGCATCCCTAATCGACGGGGGTTTATTAGTAAAGCCCGACTATCATTTGGTTCAGGCCACAGCCCAATACACTGTCTATTGTCTTTCAACAAAGCCCGCTCGCATCGAGGCCTAAATTCCCATTGTTCTACTGTCTTATCGAAGATTTATCAGGGCAAATCTTGATAACATTGACCCCCACGAAAAAGCCTTCTTGGGGGTAGATACCTAGACCGACAATGGCAAATAAACGAAACGGTTGGTTGCCAGACACTGACACAGCCTCGTTGTACACAACGTAATGTTGGTCGTTGATGCATGTTGCTGACGTCATACAGTTGTTTGCCAACTTTAATCATCCCTGCACATAAAGCCCATCCTTCCGACTTCAACCCTGCTTAAGCTTGCACTGAAAATGCAGCAGAGCAGCTAAATTTACTCCCGTTGCATATGGAACAGCGCTTTATCTTAAAGTTCAAAGGAATGGGAAAAATCCCGAAAGACTCGAGGCGTTGTTTTGCGGTTGTCAGTTGTTTGATCTATCTCAATCTCTGGTAATGGATGGTGTGACTTTCGTTCGTTTAGGGGTTGTTTATCAGTTCAAGAGAAATATCAGGAAACACAACAAGAGGTAAAGGGTACGCCTTTCGAGGTATTGTATTTTTGTGGCTCAGGTAAATAGAAGTACTTGTTCAGTATGGCCATTAATATCCAAATCATTATATCGAACCACGACAGAGATGGTGAGTGCCAATGTGAGCGAAAGGACGTGTATTTTCAATAATGCGTTTATTCCATGCTCTATCCTATTTGTGGCAAATAAAATACAAATGTATATTTAAAAATTGCTGGCAACCTTTGAGAAAAAGATGCCAAGCTTTTGTATCAGAAAATGAAAGCAGTTTCTTTATTTATAAAACGATTATATTACACGAATAATTGCATCGCCAGTGACGCACCGCATCGTTAGTATTGCGAAAGGAAGTTATTCAAATTGGTCCACTCCAATTAGTCATATGATGCAGTGGCAGGAGAAATTGCCAATTGATATAGAAAATAGTTGAAATTAGAGGCGAGATGAAGTGCCTAAAGTGAAGTGAAGTGAAATGAACTCAACTGTAATACATGGGGGCTGAAGAAGAACCATCGGAAAGCCTTTACTAAACGTGTGTATCGTCGGGACTGTCATCGCCAAAAGAATGACATGTGCTTTGATTTGGGCAACGGATAATTTGATTGGTCTGCCGATGGTAGCTCGAACAAAAAACGATTAATCCAGCCGTTTGAAGCTTAGTTCTTCTCAGCGTTCTCCTGGCTTCTTTCTGCATATATATGGCTTGTGTCTCTTTCAAGTAATCTTGTTGTTCCTTTCTTCATTGAGACGCCGGACGTGGGGAAAAAAGCTTGGGCCAAGTGAACACTATCAATAGGCTTTGTTTGGTAATGGAAGCCTTAGTTTGGGAAAGGGATACGGATGGTTACCGTTGCTAAGGATGTGGCTTGAATGGCGCAGAGAATTTGCCATGTTCCCTAACGTTCCCTAACAAGATTCTCTTAGATGTCTTTTCCCAAACAGACAAATGCTGTGTCTCTCATCAACCGATAGGTACGAATTACCATTGCCATTTATGTCTAAAGACGATAGATTACACGACAAATGAAAGGTATACCGCTCTCATTAAAGCAATTATCGTTCAAACCCCGAGCGGAATAGTATCGGCAGAGGACCATGTTTCTTTGACTAGCCGAGCGAGAGAGACAGACGGTCATTGAGACGTTTCTGTCTTGGGGTCGTGTCGTCATTGATGGTGATGCGCTATTAATCGGCCGAGAACCCCCAATGTTTCGACGTAAACAACACCCATAACCCAATGTTGCATACCCCTTTACTTCCCAAGGTTCGAACTGTATTGCTGAAATTGACTCTTTCTTAATTTCAGGTGATTCATTTCGCAGGCAGGACCCAATCAGCCACTCTCTCGTGCAAACAAACATAAGCGTGATCCAGCATCAATGAAAAAAACCTGGCTGCCTCAACGAGTAATCAAGGATCGAGTATACCCGGGGCGTCATCAGCCACCTCCAGCATACGCAATAACCGGGGGGCTCGTCCAGAATCCTGGCAAATCGACACGTTTCGCAACCCGATTTGACGATATTTCTGTAATACCGGCAATCCACTGAATTAAGTGCCAATTGGACAAAAAAAACTTCTGCGACGTCTCTGAAGTTTCCCGGGCTAATCTATCTTCATCATCATCAAGAGATATATGTATCTTAGTATGATTAATTTCACCCGGACCATGATACCGCCCTCGACTAACTAACATTATAACTTCCAACGACCTCACCTCATCAATTCAGGAAATACGAGTTCGCATTTTCTTTGGGATCTGCTACGAAATTGTATGAGAATCCACCAAGCTATTGAAGGATCAGATGGTTATTTCCTGCGAGGCACCCTCACATTTAAAGACTGCCGGATATTAACAGTCGATTATCGGGATGCCTTTCAAATGATAGGTGATATTTTGTAGTAGCTTCTTCATTGTGGTGTAAGGGGACTAAGATATTGCGTTCATCGCAAAAGAAGCGGCGAACCTACATTGTACTAACTGCAGGTGAAATATCTGTGGCGGTCTTTCTTGAGGAACCTTAAGGAAACACCTTTTTTTTAATAGATAAAGGGGGGCAACGATTCTTCTCATCTAATCGACTAAATGTGAGGCGTTGACCTCAGTTGATATAGTGGTGGTGAAGGTTTATTTTATTTCTCGTACGTCTATTTCTGTTGATGAAATTCAAAGGAAGGAGATTTCATCTTAAGGACAATGTTCATATTTCGCTAAAAAACAGTAACTTGGGGCTTAAAAGGGTAAGAAGAGAGGAGAAAAAAGTATCGTGTGCTTGAGCTAATTCACTAAAGGTGGTGAGTTTAAAAATAAGAAGAGGCTTACAAAATGCTCCGGTTCCATGTTCCTTTTTAATAGTTTTAGCCCTAATGAGGAAGTATACCAGAAGATTATTTGCGGAATAATTCACTGCTGATGTCTCTTGAAGGTGCATAGTAGATTTTTACTTGCAAATATCACACAGGTGCGCCTGATAAGAACAAAGGGATTTTAGCGCTGGTGTGTGCCTAGATCTTTATTCCGCTCTGCCTGAGTTAAAAAATTTGCCAGCTTCAGAAAAGAGTTACTTTTACGGACACGTTCAGAGAAGGAGCTGATTATTCTCTCTCTATAGACGGGATTCCATAGACCAAATAATGCACGCGAGACTTATTATACCACTGACTGCATTTATAATTTCAAGCATCTTTAGGCAAAATCCATTTGACTGAGTGTTGCCCTTGTGAACATTCTGCACGAAGGATTGATCTTTATGGCGTAATGCAACATTGGGGGTTTCTAAAAGGATTTGTGCGCCTGCTTTGAGAACTCTAGTAGTTTTATAGCCTTTTTAAGGTCAACGACCGTTTTCAATGCGCCATAGGCAACCGTAAATAATTCCAGACTTGCGTAGTTGGCATACTTTTCAGAGCCTGGAGGTAAATAAAACGACGATCCTCGCATTGGATATTGGGAGACAAGTTCATATCGGTTCGCACAGCTATAAAAAATGAATCACCAAGCAAACAGGAGATTACAAAGTTCTTGTTGGAATTTTTCGGGAAAACGGAGTACCCCCAAGGATGGTTCTGTTTTTCACCTAATTTGGAGACCGTGCGCTGTGCTAATCATGGTCTTTGTTATCCTTTCTGTTTTACGGATTAATGACGTCACAACAATATGGCGCCGAATAATTCAGAATGTGCGCCCCTGTCGGCGAGATTTGGAGTTTAGTTTGTACACATGGACTAAGAATGTTACACCTCATTTTGTTAGTTCTGATGAAGAGTATGGACATTGTTTGCCACATTCACCAACCTCCGAAGAACTTATCAGTCTCCTTCAGCCAAGGCTAGATGACCCCATTAATCCGCTCGACCTAAAAACCCATATTCAAATTTGTAGTATAAAAAAGAATTTGACTATCATATCATGTGAAGCAATATGTGACTCATTTACCCTGGTTTACCACGTCGAAAAAATGGGGACAATTTTATCTAAAACTACACAAGATTCTCACGAACTTGAGGATATGTTGACAAATATTTTGTCCGATAATGAATACTTTCCTGTAGTAATTGCGACATGTAGCGTAAGTAATGTCTCTTACCAACAAGTGCTCTTTATTGAAACACCTTTAGTTCGATTTCCGAATTGTGGACAAACAAAAGCAGATAGTGAGTCACAACCATGTTGCAGCCTCCGGCCATCAATTGGTGTTGTCTACGTGGATACATTGTCGCGGTTCGACGCCTTCAGAACCTTGCCTCTCACAACATCATTTCTCAACCAACAAAATAAGGATGACACGATCTCGTTCGATTTTCATCTCCTACAAAGCATGGCAAAACGGAGAAACGACGCGCTTGAAAGCCTTCTTAATTTTGGTGGTGGTTTTACGGAGAGTGCTCGAGGCTGGTTTCATCGAGGTGACCCGGCATCGCGACCTGTTGCCTCGCTAAGCTCCTTATTGGAGGCCCGCGGGTTCCGGCGAAGATGGTTCAGGGACTCGTGTGAGAGTTTAGGGAGCCGTAATGGCTCCCATGGCAAGATACGACGCCAGGAATCATCAGAATATCGAATTCTTTGTGAAATATTGATTAACACTTGCATTTTGGATTCAAATAACACGGACTGTTTTCGCCGGATGCGTCTATCTGTCCTTGAAGCCATGTTACATATGCCTATCCGTCGTCGAAAGGAACAAACCAAACCTACATTCTCTTTAGTAGAAATAACTTCTCCTCTAAAATACACAAACATCGAAAGAAATTACCTTGACAAAACTTTACTCGAGGTCATCAAATCTTACAACAAAAACTGTGGCTTGCTTTTCATTCTAAGCGGCCATGGGGATTTTTTCAGCGAAGCGTACTCTGTTCCTTACGGAAACGTTGCCGCGTCCAATCCATTTTTTGCTTTGACAACCACGAAGAAGCTTTTAGAAACCTTTGAAATAGACCGCAGGATTATTAAGAAAAACACCCGTAGGCTTATCACTGTTCATGATATTTCGGAAACAATACGTGATATAGCGTGTTCTGTTAACGTCACGAAACCAAACAGAAATCATGAAGTTGTCCGCACGTTCTGCGGACGACGGAATGGGATTTGGAGAAGCCTCAAAGAGAATGTAAATGAGGACCGGACGTGTATGTCTTTGGGGGTACCTGAACCACATATGTGTGTTTGCGATGGTGAGCCATCTTTTTTCAAAAATGATACGATGAATGTCGTATACGCTGATTACGTAATTGGAGAAATGAACAAATTGCTTCAAGAACAGGTTGCTAGGAGACATAATCTTTCTCACAATCACCGTAGCCCGTTTGGCGGGTGTGAAAAAATAAGGGGGTATAAATTCGGCAATGTCGAAATTTTAAAAAGCAACAATTCTCACCGGATCACTTTCGATATTTGGGTGTTACCATCGCATACGTCTGAGACGCCACCTATAGTCATGTCAGACCAATACAAGGTGACCTTAAGGCAGGCACAAGCGCACTGGCACCAAAGAAAACGAATTGTCACATTTCTCAAAATCGTCAATCTTGACCGAATCACGTATAACTGGTATTCCGAAGAATGTCGAGAACACGATGTTCATTCGGATTACTGCCTCTGTGACCAGAGGCGCAATGACACTCTTCACCAATTCGTCACCTACAAAGCCAACGATATGCTCGAGGTGATATCAAGGCGAACATTTGGGGTATTACCATATATATTAGACTTACACCGCGGTTGTCTAGTGCTTGTCGTCAGGGATTACAATCAGTCTGTTTCTTTCGAGGCGGCCAATCTATGCCGTGATAAAACCTACAGTTTGCGATTTTGGGTACTCACCCGCAACATGATCAGTTCATCGGGTCTGGCCATGGAAACCACCACCTTGCTTCCATCGAGGTATTATTCCATTGGGTTCGCTCGGCAGTCTTCATACGCCTTGCCAAATAAGAGCATCGTTTATAAGCCGATATTTGGAATTATTAATCGGGATTGAGTTTTGTCAAAAGTTGTAAAGGGACAGCCTGTAAGCGCTATAGCATAGGTAGGAGGTTCGCTAATAAGCGGTCTCCACATTCTTGATGTTGACGTCGGAGTTGAAACCGTAAATCACTGGCATACGCAACCGCTCTATATCTTTGCCAACCCAGCAAACAATCGCCAGCTATACGACAGGCCGGAAGTCCGAACGCTATTTCCTGTCTTGTAATGGACGCTCAGGCCGATCAACTGGTAAAAAAACATTTCGCAGATTCTCGTTCGCCTGTCACAATGCGTTTGGTATTTGTAAGTGATATGCCCGGGATGATATGCGATAGTGATTGATATCAGCATTTGCGTTCTTCATGTACCTCTGATATTTAGAGTCGGAAAAATAAAAAACCCAATGGGGATGGACAGATACACATGTAGTGTCTTGCTCATCAGTTCATAAAACAAGCTTGTGTGTGTAACTTATGTACGGTCACGACAGTAATCATGAATTAAAAACCAGCGCTTTCCACGCCACAGCATGCATGCCAAGGGGCTTGTGGCGAGTAGTCGCATTATTCTCCTCCCCACCTCAGTCCCACGCCCAAGTTGTCCCTTCAGAGGAAAAGAATATTTGGTTACGGAACATCTTCGTGAAAGTAACAACTAGCTTACTCCAATGTAACATCAAAGTAAGTGAGAATTATGAAATCTAAATCAGTCAAAGCATGACTTTCGCTCTCACGATCGTTCTTTTATCTCAGTTATTCATGCAGAAAACCTGCGTTATTTAATTGAAAACATGGATTGATCCATTTCTTGCTTATTTTCCTCATCTATTATTGGATTCTAGAGCATTTGATTTCTTCAAAGGATAGTGATGTGCATTTCAATTTATATTTACCATGTAAATTACACATATTTTCTAGTTTCAACGATCTGAGACGCCTTCTGAAGAACCCATTTCAGCTAGACATTACGCACGCGATGTAATTTGTTGTTCAATTTGAATACAGTAGACAACGGCTTCACCAAGTTGGCCAATGGTCATGGCGTCATGTTTGGGCTCGGCTTCAGATATTGAAGAACTAGTCTTAGAGCGGAGAAACTAGAGTACTATACATACATGTATGTTCATCAGATCAATGCACATTGGGGTATGATAAATTTAACGAGCGAGTAGGCTGATATTAGTCACCAAGTTCCGCTGAAACCACTCGTGTTCCCTTTACCCTGTCCAATTCACATCATTAAGGAAATCATTATCTAAATTGTGATTAGAATGATGCTGACGGCAGCCTGTCATACTGACATCCTCAGGTTGAAATAATAGGAGCGTTCAGGATCTACCATGTGACAAAGAAATGTCATGTCAACGTGATTATGATCTTTACATGGTGTATCCATATCGCGTTGTACACAACGGCAATGTTGAATTCGTGTATGTGTACATTCACATTATCATGGAAGAAATCTCAATGAAAAACTGAATCGATAGCACTCGGATAGACCTTCACATTGATAACCCATGAAATCAGTCTCGGAGTAAGGGTGTCGATAATCGTGACCCCTTTAATTTAGACCCAAATTTTAAGATCTCGACAACCTTTGGCCCAAGGGTGTCGTCATGGGTATCATTGCGAAGGCCTTTAGGAGCGCTGTGTCGAATGAAGTAGTATCCACCTGTATTAAATGTTCCAATGAAGCTATATAGGGCCTATTGCATTTCTGCGATGATCAAGGAAGCGAGAGAAGTTGGTAACATGCGGATATCGAAACTGTGTCAAGTACCCCATGCTCATGATCTCGGGTCATGCGGCAGATGCATAACAGACGTGATCGGCCGACGATCAGAAGAATAACCGCGGAAGTCACGCTTCCCAAACCAATTAATAGTACTGGGGATATTTTTAACAGGAAGTTAAAGACCTAAATACATCATTTTGCAATACGTCTTCAAGAGCTGAGGACTTGAAGACATCAAATCTCAGTGGCCGGTTTCTCATATTGGTGGTCTAACCTCAAACCTGGCTCGACGAAGTTTTTATGTAAGTTGTTTTATCAGAAATTCGTATTATTAGAAAATGTTCGTATATTTATTTGTTCCTCCCATAATAGGCCTATGGTTATATTGTAACCCAAACTGACGCATCTCCCTGTTGCGATGGAAACCCACAACATTAGCGAATGGATCTTGATAAGCACTCTCCTGCTGTAGGACTCGTGGTAAAAATAATGACACGAGAACACGGAGAGAAAGATTCCTGTATATAGTGTGTCCATTCATCCAAGTCCAAAATCTTTCTAATGACCAAGGCCGGAAAGAAATAGCTGATAAAACTCGCCTCCCGATTCTTAGTCACGCCTTCCAGATGATTCAATGACCTGCCTTCCAGATGATTCCAAGTCTTGCATCCCAGATGATTCCATTCCGTCCTGTCTAATGAGGACTAAGGCCGGAAAGGAACAGTTGATGAAACTCGCCTCCCAGATCATTCCATGATTCAAAGCGCTAATTTACACAGGTCTTTCTTTAAATTTCACTGCCTGTAGTATATGCGCTGTGTATAGATAATACTGTGTATAGATAATGGTCCTGTGAGCATCCCTTGGTTGCCACTATCAACTGGAAAAAAGTCTTTCTTTTTTCTTTCAGGGAGTAAAGATGAAGAACACCGGAAAACACGTCATCACATTTCTTCGTCTGCTCATCACTGCGGCCATCTTGCCTATCGCTACACCATGCCGTGTAAATATCACGGACATTGAAAACGTTCAAGACAGGTTCAAAGACTTTACAAAAGTGCACAATGCAAAAGTAGTAAACCTTTGGATTTCCGGATTAAACTGGTCCGACAGTTCGAATGAAACCAGGGAGGTATTCGATCCGAACTGGTGGAGCTGGGCGACTAAGGACACTACGACTTTATTGGAAATTGCCATCGATTATAAAGTCCTGTCGATGGGGTTGCTGTCCATAGCAGTGAAGGACTTAAGCCTAAATATTGTCAGCTATCCTCCTGGTTGTTTCGAAATGCTTGATTTTCGTCAACAACGGCGCATCGTCATGGTGGAAATCCTCCACTTTACGGAGGATCGGGACATCAACAAAGACGGGGATGATCAACTCTGTCGTAGCGTCTACTCACATCGGTCCGTGGTTAACGACCACGTTGTCGGAGTCGGGAAAACATGTTGCACGAGGAAACAGCTACGGATGCGATTATATGACGACTGCAATGGAAAACACGCTGTGCAGGAAATCGATGCTTTCACCAGACAGTCCACTGCAGTGTTTATCATTGGGACTCTACTGCCTTTCATGTTTATACCGTTAGCGCTAGCGTGGTGGGAGTTACATCCAATATCTGCTGGCGAGGGCTTCGCGAAGTATCTGACGAATAAACTTACAAAGTACGACCATTTTACACTTCGCGGAGGAGGGAGACTCGACCGTGAGACACTAATTATCAAAGAGGCGAATTTGGAGCCGTACAACAGTTGTGTATCATTGACGGAACTTCTCGACATTAACATGCGAGTCTCCACCACCAAGATAAAGTTAACATTCATATTCCTTCTTCAGTACATCCCTATTGTTTCTTGGTTGCTTTGCTACGGTCGCATGAAAGAGACACTCCGCAAGTTAGATACAACTGAAAGGATCCTCTTCAATCTTCGAAACAACCCGCTAAGTTGGCTCTTCACCGACCGATCATGCAGTCCCTTTTGCATCGCATTGGTCCTGGTTGTGCTCAACTTTCTTCAAATTGTCCTCTTGATTGTCTGGTGGCTGATGGAGAAGCAAACAATCAGGCTTAAATTTGCCGGCCTCCTTCGTACCATAGTTGGACGAGTCAAGCAGAATGAAAAAGACACCTGCTTTTATAAAATTGTACAGAAAACATTCACAGCCTTCTTCATTTGTTTAATGGCGTGGAGCTACATATGTATCTATTCCCTCTTCCATAGCATCATGTACACTATTGGCGGACTTATCGTTAGTATTGACATCGTCTCCCCTTGGCTGACCGGTGGGCTATTGGTTTTGTACTACATCCAACGATCCTACGGCGGCATGATCGACACCTACACCAAAATCAAACGCCTGGTCTTCGAAGTCTGCCGGTCCACGAAGGTGTACAAAGCCTGGTACATTTGCACAAGAGATGTGAGCTCTGTAGACATGGAGAAAAGACTTATTCAAGAACCTCATCCGAAGAAAACCATTAGTTTTAAGCCGGAGAAATGTGAAGGGCCAGTATTGTTTGTGTTTCCGCAGAAGGAGAACGAGGTGATGAAAATTATGATTAGCAAGGAGATGTTGCGTCAAGTCTGTCAGCGGGTCGAACCAATTAAGGCAAGCATCCGGAAGGCTATCGTGAAACAATTCTTTACCATTCTGTTCCTTTTCCTGGTTGTCTTCACCACGGCTGTGTTTCGTCTTCATACCGCGACGGGAGAGGTGAGCGCCCTGATTACGTCCATGGCCACCCTTTTGACAGCCCTGATCCCGCAGCTCGCCGACATGATGGCCACAGATGCCGAAAGCGGCCTCAGGGATGACATTTTGAAATTCAACATACAAAAACTTCTAAGTATCCATCGCCCTAAATTCGATGTGATAGAGACCATGAATACTCCAGCTGGCCTGTTACAGGACGATCCGATCAGAGCGACGAACGTGATTGAGCTGCACACTCAAGTAAACACAGAAGAAGACGACTTCGACGGCTTGCATGATGACCTTCCGACCTTAACTGGTGGAAACGCGCATCGACTCCTGGAGAATCTCATGCACGCCGTTACATCTAACCACCCCAGGCAGAGACACGGCTCCAACCACTCCAATCGCACCCTGGCGTCAGTACCCGAATCAAGCGCTAGTGAGCTTTTGGGACATTACCAGACTGTACTAAACTATGCTGAATCAACTGATGGAACAGTCTGTCATAAGTCACATCGTCAACGGACCTCCCCAGAGGATTCACCAAGGACAACGAAACAGAACAAGCGGTTGAAATCCGCGGAGATGACAATATTGCATGACGCCGAATCTGTTCCGAGTCAAATTCCAGAACTTGCTGTCAAAGCAGAAACATGTGTTTGAAGAGAGATTATAGGACTCCCGGAGAGACCGTGGTATACTGATTAGAATATACAGGCGTCCAAATGAGTCTGAAAGGAAATTCGTGAAATCAGAGAAAGTGACTATTCGCGAAGATGTCATGTGTTCGTGCGACCTTTCGCCACCACTGCCCGATAGCTGCTTGTGTTGCCCTCTATGTAGAACGAACAGACCAAAATACTTTTAGATGGTAGCTGTCCTTTCATCTGGTTGTACCTTTGTCTTCAGTGAGGTTAAATAACGTCCTCTTCAACAACAACCAAACTAATTCATTTATATCAGTTTATTCACATTCGTTTCATTACAAAATGTACAGCTAAAAACAACAACCATAATTAGGTATTCTTAATGGTCCCCCTCCCAATGTTTTGGCAGTGTTGAATATCATTTCTCATTGTGCAAATACGGACATTTTCACACCTGTGCTCAAAAACCAGGTTAACTTGGGACAGACTGTTTGGGACAAGTCTTCATCAGGTGCTACCGAAAATTAAAGAGACTCCACAGAGCCATGACAATGTTCGTCATAATCAACAACGTCCCACACAACAGTAATATTGTGAATACTATTCCTCTATTTTCTCGATTTAAGACAGGGCTCAAAGTCAGTTCAATGAAAGCGTATAAAATCCACTGTCCATCTAGAGCATAACATGGCACCACGTTGAGAATGGCCAAGGCACCCGAGAGTGATATGAGATATTTACAGAATGTTTCCAGCACATACGGTAGACTCACAGGGACCAGGATAGAGTCAGGCACATAATCTCCTACGGTTACTGCAATGAGAAAGAAGGCAGAAATTAATGACGTGCATGTACAAATCCACAGAAAATCTGACATTGGGCAGTGCTCGAAAAGTATCTGTTTTCGTTGCCATTCTTTGTTCTTTCAATCTATTAACAATTAAATGCTATTTGACTCCAAGGTTGTTACGTCTGTGACATGCAACATTTGCAAGTAAGTTGATGAACTCCCTCCAAGTCAAATTTCTTACCTGAATACAGCAAATCTAATGACATGCAACATTTGCAAGTAAGTTGATGAACTCCCTCCAAGTCAAATTTCTTACCTGAATACAGCAAATCTAAAGGATGTCCCAAAAACAAGAGCGGTGTTTTACGACCGTGGACAACCTTGAGGATGCGTGTTGTGTTATCCAGGGAAGGATATACACAGGAATGTTCCCTCTTTGGATTGTAACAGTCACTTGGTAATGTACACACTTGTTTGTTGTCAATGGTAGCACGGGCTGGGAGGCACGCATATTGCTGAAAGAAGAAGTTCTGTCACACTGAGGGATTTTAACTTGTGAGGTTGAATGTTAAGAGTATAACAGCTCTACTTATTTACTTGAACTCAGCCTTACATAAGGGCTTAGAAGAAATTATATTATCTAATGAAACGTATCATTGTCGAAGCTACTCATGAAAACTTTGAGTGACACTAAAAACTCATAAAATAATGTATTGCCATTCACACTTTCACAGGGACAATTATGACAAGATCATAGAAAATTTATCCAGTGATCTAACATGGTTAAAATTGTGAATAAAAGGAACATACCTTTTTTGATTCTGCTTTTGAATGATATACAAAACATATGTGAGTCTGGCTAATATTTGAGCAGCATTCGACATTCCCAGATGATGTGGTAAAACCTACAATAGCCAAATACGCATATTATCAGTTACAAAGAATACTATTTATTAACCAATTACAAAGAGCACTGTCAAGTTTTGTCCCTTTATCAAGGTCAGTCCCAAGAGTATCCTTAATAGAGAGGTTCTACTGTACTTACTATGACTCGATGTATCCTGCTGTTTGATTTGATCGCTAGGTATACAGTAGCCAGTCACGGCTTTAGACATGCTATTCTGAACACACTGCTGCCAGGCGTCCACACTCGTCACTCGACATCCACTCAAGCTGGTGATGTGTTCACCAACATTTAGCCCACGTGGACCATCAACAGGAGATTTCTGAAAATTTAAGATTTATCATTAAGCACTATGTCCTTTTCTCAACTATAGTTAGGTTTATATCAATGAAGGATACACTTCTTAACGAACTTTAACTGTTCATTCACACACATGGTGACTTAACAGCTCTAAAAACTGTTTGAAAGTATAGCCAAGTTATAGGGTTGACAAGCAATTATTGTTGCATGCAATTAAAATCACAGGTAGCAGTAATTCAAATTGCCTGTTTGTTCGTGCTTTTTTACACATCTTACCTCTAAAACATAAGTTATCACCACTGAATTTCCTGTCGTATAAAATGGCATCAATAACCATGGCAGTGCCCCCAGTACAGCTATGGCAAGTAGGACTATGATGAAATTATGCCATACTCCAGCACAGTATATCCTAAGTTGTCTGAGTGGAGAGATGACCTGGAGGTGTTCTGTATAAAGGTCCACAAAGGCCCCAGGATACAGCGCAAGGAAGAAGATGCCAAAACCATTCACACGAACTTGCTCTCTGTAAAGACAAGGTCAATCATTTTTTAGAGGTAATCATATTAAAAATAAAAAAATATTTTTACCCAGCCCTGAATCTTTTTTTAAACATGACTACCACAACCATAACAACACATCACAAGGGTTCATACCTCCATTTTCTCTTTGTGAAGAATGTTTTTGAATATCAGCTCTTTTGACATCATGCAAGTTACCAGAATGCATTCACCTACCTGACTGCAGCCAGAGCATGGCCAACCTCATGCAGGATTCCACACACTAACAGAGTCATCAGATAGTAACCAACTTGGCTCATTGGGAGATTCACACCGGGCATCTGAAATATCGGAGTAGGAATTGCCAAGTTGCTTCTACTTCTCAGAAATTTTCCTACTTACAGTATGTTCTCAAATTAATTGCGATAGAATAGGCATTTTATCCAGACACTTACTACAGGAGTGAGGACTTGCTGTTCGACATGCTGTTCTCGCCGGAACGTGTTGAAGATCATGAGAGAGAGAAGGAAGATGGCCAAGAACATCGCAATCAGACCAAAGAGCACGCCACACGTGAACCACCATCGTAGAAATCTCGGTTTCATCTGGCCGAGACGGAGGAAGAGGCGATTCATACACGTGGTATACCATCGGATTTGACCAATAGAGACAGTCACACCACATCGCTCTAGGAAGTAGGTGTATGCTCTTGAGAACTTTTCATTTGTCTGAAAATAGATAGGAAGCATTTATATTTATTTTAACTTCTGATCTTGGAGATGGCTTGATGGGATAGCTGTCCAATCAGTCCTAGCAGTTTTATGATATCATTAAAACTGAACCCTCTATCTACAGTAAGATTGATATAATCCAACTTCCAAGGACACTTTCCTATGTTTTCATTTTGCAGGGCCACTAAAGAGCACTGCCATCTTGTTTGGTTTCAAGTGAGATGTCTGGGTTTATTGTACACAACATTCTGGCATAGTTAACCTAAAGCCACCATGGCTACAGTCTACATATCTGCCTTTACGACGTTTAAACTCATATTATTCTGGCAACATGCTGAAATTGAAAAGAAGACGGGCAACAATAGGCTTGCAACCACATACCTTCAAGAAAGCATCGAGGAGATACAGCGATGCCCATGTCCCCAGAAACACGGCCACTCCACCTGTTGTCAACATCTAGGATTAACTTTAGGAATATCACAGAGGAAACTAAAGTTATCCGTTCAGTGTTCGTCCATCCTGCATGTCCTGGGAGTGGGACTGGGATGATGGATGTAAAGTTTTTAGTAAATAATCTATAAATTACTGACTTGTTGGCCAGCCATGCATATCCATTATGTCACTCATACACTGCTGATCATGTCCACATTGCATTCAAAAATCACTGCAGCCTGCAGGCCAGGCCCTGGGCCAGGGGAGGGCCTACCACTAGTGACTAGGCCCACCAGGCTTGCAGGGGCATTGTTTGTTTACTTTTATTTTTTCCTTTTCAAATGTGAAACATGTATTCTAGATTCAAAAACTTGTCACTTTCAGCAGCAGAACACACAGGATGATGAAAATCGGCCAAGACCTAATCTAAATGATGATTCATTCTTCGGCAAAACGTGCTTTTGTAGGAGAAAAATAAACAACACATGCAACACCTGTAGGAACTTGTGTCGCCGCCTATTGATTCGGTCTCGATTCCAGTCGGCTTAAAGCAGGGTTCGATGCACGTCGAGTGTAGAGGAATAGTCCAACCTGTTTGAGGTTGAAATCTTCAATGCAGTGGAGGCACATACTGTCATGACTGTGAAACATGGCTTCCAAGATTCCGAATGCAATGAACTTGAGACAGGTTTTTACTCTTTAACAAAGTCATTTAGTACTCAATTTGCATTACAATTGTTTAAAGCACATGTTTATTGATTTTTTACCACTAATTGAGTGCCAACGTTGTTAAATTAGTGATTCGAGGCGATTTTAATTTTATCCGGAAATAGGTTGTGTAGCTTTTGGGCGCTGAGAGGTCACCTATTTTCAGACGAATGATTTGTGGAACTGTTTGGCAAGGATTTTGCTCATATATCGCGTTAGTCTGTGTCTGTATTGCATTTTCTGAGGCTGTCTTCCTTCAACTGATCTATTGTGTGCGGTTCAGAATCAGATGACATGACGAGACGTACGGTATATGCCTACCAGCAATACCATGGCATGTCGTACCCGTAGTACTACTATATGTCGATGACAAGATGTCATCTGTGACTGTGTCCTCGTTCATCCTCTTATGGTTTCTGTTCTTTACAGTTCATGTTGCGTCAAGAAGTACTCAAACTATATCGCCAAATGATGCGTTGTGTACGACTTGTTGATGATCCAGCTCATAGAAAGGAATTGTGGATATGGGTTCGTCGAGACTTTGAGATGAACAAACATCACCAAGATGAGGTAAGCCTGAGCACTGAGTGAACAACTTATTGTCTTCCTGGTCAAGCAATCAGCAAGTGAGCGTCAGACAGATTTTTGCAGTAAAATTAGAAATATTGGCTTGGGGCACGCTGTTGTTTTGATGTTGTGACAAGACAGAGCTGCCCACTGTCCAGGAGGATGGAAACTGCCATGGTGAATTCATCTGGTGAAGATGCAACACTTTGATGAGACTTTTCCTAACACAATTAAAAATGGTAACAGTGTGATGATCATAAAATCAAGTTGCCCCAAGAACATGTAGACTTAGTTCGCAAAATACATGAAATTTTGCAATAGTTTGGGTGTCCTGATCGTCAGAGTCCAATTTTCAAGGAATGTTTGGCCTTGTATTTGCAGGATGTTATCCGAATGCACTTAGCCAGGGGGAAGAAACACTACAAGGAATTGGAGAGTTCCATTACTCTGGCAAGATGAGACTAACAGTGAAAGCTGAATTATGAAGAATAGAAGGATGTGACTGTCCCAAATGAGAGGAGATTCTTTGGAAGATGAATCTTCTCCAGGGTTGTGATTCTCACCTCTAGACGACTAAAAAAACTGGATTGAGCCCTGGTCTTCTGTGCTGTTCGTGACTGCGAGTCACTTCATGCTCCGTCCTTGATTGAAAGGCAGCTCAGAGACTGGGACAAGTGATACATTGGTTAACTTCACCCAGTGCAGGCATGTTTAGTCTTTGATTTGATTCAAAGACTTTAGCAGACTTAATCTATGGATTTAAGAGACTGTGCAGTGTAGAAGATCAGTGTGTGGTATCTCATCCTGTGCTCCTGTGCTGTGGAATGATCTCCCCCAGCATTTGAAACTCTCAGCTCAAGACTTGGTTGTTTCAGGGCCACTTTATGTGGGTCTTGCCTGGATCGGGCCTTGAAAAGGCGCTATACAAATGTATATAAATACAATACAAATGTATATAATCATTTATTCATCATCATTTATTTTATAGGATATGTTGTACAGAGTAAATTATATATATCATTGTCACAATTTAGTTGACTTTATTTCTAACATGTCCTGGACCAGGATAATGTGGTAAAGAACTGCTGCAAGTTATGAGAATGAAAAGCAGAGTGAGAGTCCTCAACGCGATCTTATCCTGTCCTCCTGGTTGTGACATTGTCCTCATTGACCGAATTTGGACGCTTCTGCCCCAATCTACACTAGGCTACAAAGATTGACATTACAATATTGCCAGATGACTTTTTGTTTCGTGACATAACACCAAGGTTTTGCTTTTCGTCCTTCAGGATTCCTGCAAAAATTGTGATCGCCTAAACCATTCTGGGTGTTCTTGTTGGGGTTGTCATCAAGCGACGTGTGTTGATGGGGCCATTGTGATGTCCACTTCTGGCAGACGAGGCCTTTGTCTGAGAAGTTGATGTCACCTCTGTAGTCGCGGCCATCTCGGAAACGACTGCGGAAACATCCTTTAGCTGGAAGCAGAGACTGGAAATGAGCACTCTGGCTTTTTTTTTACTTTGACGAACATTAATCTTGGTAATTAGTCAGTTAGCACAATGATAGTCATACAGCCAATTGAACCCTAACAGAGTTATCGGTGCCAGGATCCTGTCCAAAAGACATTGTTCAAAATTGATAAAATGAATATTTGATCTCTGTAATCGTGGATAGCATCTGTCAAACTCAATGGAGAAGTTCTATGAGACCAACATGGTAAGATTATTTCCAATGTTGATCTTTTATCAGTTTCAACTCCTTGATACAAACCTGTAGTGTCTCTCTCACAAATAAATCCATAGCTATACGCAGGTAACTGTCTATAGGAACCGGCCCATTCTGCCCTCCATTTGAAGGTGTCCTTATTGGGCTCCTTTTTCAGGACGAGTGTGGTCCGGCTCCCAGCGGGTTCCTTATCTGCCCACTTCTGGTAGGACATCCTCTTGTGAGACCTGTCATCAGAATGTTGCCAGATCCAGCCAAAGTAGTCATCTTTCTTCCCCCCTGTCCGCCAGGTGGCTGTATCTGACCGGTGTTTTGTGAGGTATCTATTGAAATGAATGTTAATGATAGTTTAAGACAAAGGGACAATCTGGAGAAGGACGGGACAGATTGGAATTAGCAGCACATAACAAAGAAACATATAATGTCCTTACTTTTTAATGAAAGTGTCCTCATCCCGATCATCAATGCTGAGTAACTCGGAATCTTTGTTCTTACAAAAATCCAAGGCTCCTCCAAATTGCTTTGGCGGTTTCCTGAAGAATTTGTAGCAGCTTGCTTTGTGTTCCACCCAGGTTGAGTCACATACTGAAAGATATTGACATTACTGTTTCATACCACCAGTATTTTAAAGGGGGCAATACATGCTTCCCGAAATTGATGGCTTGCATTGGAACTAACTTTTTCCCCCTTGTCCGTCATTAAAGGCATTCAAGTGTGTTGGTCAACCATGACTATCTCCTTTGTCCCTCCACCATAAGGCATAGTTTCCCCTTATGACATCACTATTTCGGACACTCAGCGCCCCATTTCTGGAAAGGTGTATAGGCAGGCGTGAGTGGGGATCAAATTGGTAGTCACCATGTTACTAATACTTCGTATAGAAAACTGGATCTGGTTTAACTTGGGGATTTTAACTTGGGGAAATAATATTCCTTTATACTCCCTTTAAATCTGTATAGAATGTATGAATAATGATAAGATGTAAAGACCTTGGTAGTCAACATGGATGCTGTGGACCATCACTGGCTCACGAATCCATCATACATCCTTTTAATCTGCCTAAATATGTGGACGCACCTCTTTTATTTTTTGTCTGACACTGATACATATCACCGAGTTGTGCTGCATCTAAGGCACTCAAGCCTTCCCTCTGTCCAATCTTCAGACCAAGCGCTTTCCCTATACCTATAACCTGAAGGCAAATATCATGCAAAGTGATAATGATGGGAGATATTCGGACATTCAATCGAGGAAGAATTCGGAAGTCAACGTCGTCGGTGTGCAGGCACCTGACTGATGTGTGAGGCTAGGAGGACACAGTGTCATATGAGGAGAGACGAATAGGATGCAAATGTTATTGTGAATATGGAACATCGAGCATTTCACTGAGGTCTGTCATTGAGACAAAGGAACAATCTATAACGAAGAGAAACTCGCAAGTCAGATGTAGTGTGTGTTTCATCAAATATTTACCTCCAATGTCGGTTTACCATTGATGGTAAAATATTTTTCTCCATAATGCATGACGCTTTCGTAATCGTATGGGTATCCTCTGCTCGTTGTGCTTTTCTTACCGACAACACCGAAATCTTTGAGGAAACGCGGCGAAACATTGTCCCTGATCACCTTCACGTATTTGTCTCTGTCAAGACGGCTCTGGAGGAAAAGACAGTTCTGGTCAGAAGTACAATCATTGGCGCGCGCCAAATTCGACTAAGCATTCGCTGTTGATGCGTTGGTTGCGCAATGCTTAATTAGTTGTACAAGTATCTCTTATGATTGACACATTTTAAAAGGAAAATGTCTTGACAAAGGCAAGACAAAGAGTCCGTATTCTCACCTGCTCATGCCAGAGCCCAAGAGCGTGGCCTGTTTCATGGATGATGGTCCCGAACTTTTCACATCCTTTTCCAAGGACAAGTCTTTGAGGTCCTCCTTGCCGTCCAATGTACGACCAGCAACTATAACAACGGGAAAAAGTACGATCAAGGTTTTCCTATAGAAAATACTTTACATTGTTCCGTGCGCACTACCAGCTTGGTACACGCTCTGTCTTTGTAAACTATTATATTGATCTTGTCGAAGAAACTGCAGATCTCACTGGCAACTCTTCGTCGACACTAATATCATCATGAGATCCCTGCAGCAGTGACAACCATGCACGTGCGGCGAATTTCCTAGCCGCGACATCTTTACCCGCCCAGTGACCGCGTGCATGCCTGCGGAAAGCTATCTTCGAGCAGAGACCGTTTTACTGAGAGATTGCGGATGTATATAATTAATTTATCGGTACTCACCCTGGCTGATATGAATACCTAATGTAGTCCACATCTGAATATTTCCTCGGTCGGAACCTGAGGCAAGTGAACCTCTCGTAATGGAGGATAGCCTCTGCGATGTTTTTCTTGGTCGTGGGAGCTGTAGGAGAACGACATTGGTGAGGGAAAATTCCAATGTGCCAAGAACGAAATTAAATGGCTGATGAGTATTATAGCCATTATGTCAGAAAGGCTATGATTACTGTAACATCAACACTGTGGGAACCTGGACCTGGACGAATCTGAGACAAAGCGACTGCTGCTCGGACAAAGGTTTACTCATATGACATCCCCGAACCAACGTGACGACATTGGTCCGACATTGGTCGTAGTTTCAAGAGCGTTACATTTTGAAGAGTGACTACGAGTAGCAAACACTCTAGAGTCAGCCTTTGCGTTCTCGATATTGGTAACCCCCGAATCATTGATTGTAAGAAGAAATGATAAACTTACGCAGCCTCGGGTCAATAGTAAACGGGACAATCGCTTTCGGCCAAAGTCGTTTCTTCTGCTTGACCGTTTCCCGCCTGCTCCTCAGCCCCCGGCGGCGATTCTGGCGCCTCCACCACCGCTCAGCCCTCACGGAGTCCTCCTTGTCAAGGACGATGTCACCTTCAAAGAATGGGTTGAATCCACCTTCCAGGCGACTCGCAACTGAAATATCAATAACTACCAGGATAAATATCTATCAATCACTGGCAAAATCCTTGATAATAAATGAAAAATGTAACTTATCTTATGAAATAATGAGACCCTCAACGAGGTTTTCAGTAACTAAACTGCAACTTATGCCGTGGTAATGGTTGCATTTACTAATTACAATTAACCCCGAGAATTACATGTCTTAATGTGGTAATGGTCGCCCACGATTGTGTCAATGATCTTGTAGAAAGTATATATGCCAGCACTACCATGATGAGATTCTAATGTCATTACAGTCATTTAATTATACTGCTTTATTGTTTCCAGCATCGCTAATTATCGTTGGCGCATTTTCCTTTCTTTGTTAATGTTCCTTTTTTAGACATAAATTGTATAGCCACTGGTGTCCATACATTTCCATTAACAGTTAATGCCAGCAACACCAATGCTATACTAAATGATCGCCAACATAGACAGCTTGCTTTGGCGAAATTTGGTCCATTCGCCTAACTTAGGAGGAGCCGTTCGGGTCGAGTAGCTCGAAATCTCGGCTATAGCGGCGAAGAGGTCCCTAGTTCGAGCTCCCTCCTCACAGCCCGCGCGAGACGAAGTTAGTCAAGTCATTTGCTTATGAGAGCTGCTTGCAGAAGGTGGTCACTGCATGTTGTAGCGGCTAATCCGACTGAAGATTTACGTCTAAGCCGAGCCCGTTTTTACGTATATGATTATAAATTACAACACCCACCTGCGTCCGATCTTCCCCTGGACACCATAGATGACGGGCAAAGCTCCGGAGGACATACATCTGAAACGATCAACGACGAATTTTGATATTTATACTCCACTCGTGGTGAAATTACGATTTTCATGAAAATGTGCGACTGAACATCCCGGAAAAAAATCTGAAAAAGCACACCTGAAAAGACAAGCGACACTCACACGAAAGATGTACTCCTTCTAATATCAGTAACACAAGGAAGTAGCACGTAAGCGTTCTATTCATCCTCAAAGTAATTGTGGAGCATGGCACCCTAAGTTGGACGAAAATCCAAATCCAAAGTGTTCTTATAATCCTGTGAGATGAATTTATGAACCCTTTGCGCCGCTTCTCCAGTTGTATAACGATATATCAGCCAAATATGCATTCCGGTTTATTTCGAAAAGAAATCGAAAAGAGAACTGACAAGACGGTCCTTTATTCCTTTCAGGTTCAAAGCAACAGCAGTGGCATGCAATCCAGGGGACACTCGATCATATCTGTAAAGATGGTACAGAGAGAGAGAACGCGGTAGAGAAGATGCTCCACCAGCACCAGGCAACCCAAGCTCTCATCAAACGATACGACCTCGAATGTTGGTACTCGTGTTGCGTCAAGGCGACACCTCTCGAAGTTTCGATCGACGGTCCACGGAACTGGAAAGTAGGCTATGTTAATAGTCCAACTCGATTTCAGCCAGAATGTTCCCTCTACTGTACGAACTCAGACACTTGGAGTCGAAGCAGTGTACATACCGGTGAATCCGAATAAAAAACGAGTCGTCAACGACATTAAGTGATTTAGTGGCATCCGTACGACCAGCATAATTCGCTGGTGGATGATCTATATGAATAACACTGATGTCTCGGCTCGTTAAACCCGCATATATACACATCAACCAATCCCAGGGATGGCTCTATCGAAATTGATATGGATATTTAGTATTACTCCATACATGATACTTAATGGGAATATATCATAATCTGCGATCCATAAGGACTAATCCTGCCATCACCACTGTAGTCATATTCGCCGATGTTAATCTTGGCTAAATTAGTGCAAGATAATATCAAAGGACTGGAAAAGGCGGGGCGCGTCTCAGTAGATCTTTTTTCTGCAGAAGATATATCTCTTTTTATACGCCGTTTATTGTTATTTCTTGAGGTTCAGTTTAATATTTTTTTAAACAACTATTATTATGCACCCCAATCAAAGGAGTGCGACTGATATTCTCCGCCGCTGCGATGCCAACGAACCAATCACGGGAAATCACGATGATGCATATTTTTGTCCAATCAGAGGCGCTCGATTCTGTCTTACAAAATGATCATCACTGCACAATGCCTCTGCTGAAATGGCCCTTCGCCTTGCCAGTTTGTACAGTCAGTCATTGTTTTTCTACCATAATACATACACGTACTTAAGGTCAATACTGTCATATATCATGGCTTCAAGAAATATTAGTGTGATTAGTGTTATAACGAGGACATTAAAAGCTGTTATTTTCCCGGGGTTGCTCTTTGGTCCAGGGTGTGGTGCGCATCAACCGACGAAGACTTATTGTAGTAAGAATGATATGTATAGAGCTGACTCTATTATTAGCTTTGATACATTTTTTTGTGAGTTGAGTTTCAGAGCCAAGCCAGAGAGCATGTCCTCATGTGACCAAAAATTCAAGTCTAAACGCTAAAGTCTAAGCGGCCCGGTCGAGTGGGAAGCGAACCAAGGACCGCAGGGGTTAACGCCATCCTGAGCTCCAGGGCACCTCACTCGGTACTAACGACATTCCTTTGTATCTTATTTAAAGGGAGAATAAGACCATGGGTCCAGGATGTTGTTATACATACGCGGCCGTGGGAACGAGCAAACCGCCCTGGTTCTGCGAGGGTGATGCAGACATATGAGTGAAATGGATGTACACTGATCTATCTCTTGGACATGTTTTAAGAATCTATATGCACAACAATTTAACCGATATTCTATCAAATCAAGTTCAATTAATTTTTACGATTCATATCATATGTAGCAATTATGGTGAGACGTGGAGCTATTTAGCATCGTTATACACTTTAAATAGCATAATGATGAATGACAGGCCTAATAGGCACCATTAAACTCTCATTAGAAAACATCGTTGTGACAAGTTCGAACTTTTTTTTGCTGAGACGAAAAGGAATTAGTAGGTTAGAGGTTAACAAAACACCAATTACAGAGGTCGGGTCGAAACGTGCCAATTTTTAGTGCTTTTCTGTTTATTTGGTCTATTTGCATCAAACGTCTATCCAGAACAAAAGTTCTTGTTTATCATTTCGCTGGTTGTGATGCAAGTTAAGTAAATGCTATTAGGGTCGTTGTTTCAGCGTTCTCAAGCAATGAAAGTCTTAGGAATTTTGTGAATTTGAAGACAAAACAATACAATTTATATCTTTTTTATGGTATGAATGTCATTTCGGTGTCAAGGACAAGGACAAGGTACTTACATGCGTTTATCTGCCAGGGTCTCAGCTGATGGTCGCCTCTCTCGATTGGCTGGGCCACCAGAGCTGCTGCTCGACCCGAGTCGACGGCCAATGTTGCACTTAGCGTAATCCATGTCACAAAACAGAATAGCACAATTCTCGTGCCGAACGGAGAGACCGAAAATGAACTTGGCGAAGTCATCTTAACTCTGTGGGTTTTCTTTTGGTTTCTCTAAGGTTCCTCTATTCCACTTGATGTTAGCATAATCTTTTATTGAAAGTTTCTGGGATGTTAGACGAGATTCGAGAAAAGGGACTCGTCAAAAAGTCCAATTGATTGGCGTCGGCAACAATTCAGCATCCCAATTATAATCCACTTGAAGAAGACAAGTCGTCCTTGAGGATGGAGATCGTACGTGCAAGAAATTATACTAACGGGTGAGGAACGAAGTCAATATCTGAAGTAGAAGCATCTCGTACAAACCAATTGCCTGCTATATAGAATCCTTAGTTTTCCCGGAGGCAATTTTTTATTTCGCCTGTGTACATGTACAAGACCCTTTACCTCATGAGATCAGGTAGGCCTCTTAGCAAAGGAGCTACAGACGCCACACACGTGTGGTTCTTAGTTGATGGAAAAAAACTGATTCCTCGCAGGTGAAACCGGTCGAAAAGGTTTCATCAGAAGTCCCACGATGGGTGGTTGATCATCGGATTGAGTTAAGGATATTTTCAAGCTGAGTGGATCATGATTATCACACGTACGAATCTTCCTAACTCCACAGATAGATATTCATGGAATAGCAGATCTTTTGAGAGGCAGCGTCCAAACGTCCACTTAACCGGGATTTTGAATCAAGTCGTACTTCCGCTTAGTTTATATATAAGGTCGGCTGTCTCAATGGTCTTATGCCGTCCGGGGTGTTATGTAAGCCTTGTGAGTGGGGTCATCGGAAGAACGGCACGACTAATTACCTCGTCCAGGGTCACGAACCGTTATGATTGACAAAACCCAACATATCCAAATATGGTTCGATAAACAAAAATAACGACTACATGTACATGTATAGATCAATTTATTTCATTTTGGCAAATATAAGAAAAGAAGTTTTCGTCGAACAGACAACAATGTATTTGTTTAAGTTACATCTTTCTAAGTTACATCAACAGAGAAGTCGAAAATGATACCAGGAAAGAATAATTAGTCAATCATACGTTTGATTCCTTTACAATAAATCCATCTGGATCATCTGCCCTTTCCCCTGAGCCACCTTCCGAGCTCGATGACTTGGCTTTCTCAATGATAGTCTGTTCCAGAAGTGCAGCGACCTTTGCAGGTCTGGCCTTCCTGTGATGGTAAGGTCGCCTCTCCGGGGAACCTGCTCTACTCGTTTTGGGGGTATCAGTGACAGATGTGCTGGGGGTAGTCTCACGTGAAGTGGACTTGTGAAAGAAGCGGTCGATTTTCTCATCCAATCGCGCCAAAGTTGGCATCGATCTACTGAACCTCCCCAAGCTGAAGAACGATTTCTTTAACAGTTTGTATTTCTTCGGATTGTCCTCTTCAGGGGTGGTTGCTGCAGATCCCATTGCGCCTGCGTCAAGTTTACTTCCGGATTTCAAACTGGACGACTTCCTGCGGCGTTCGTCTTCCACGTGTTCCTTTTCTTTTAGTTTCTTCTTCTCTTTCTTATGCTTTCGCTTCTTTTCTCTTACAGGTTCAACTACTTGGTCACTGAAAGACGACAAGTTGTCGCCAGAGGGCGTCAAGCATGGAGATACACCTGGCGTCACTTCAAGTGACGACTCGGCTGGGGTGAGGTCGCTCAGCGACACAGCAGATAGTACCGGTGCATCTACCTCCGAAACTTTCGAAAGATTCAACAAGGCAGTGATCTGTGGTCGTTTCTTTCGTGACAGCTCCTTTTCTTCGACTTGTGGTTCTGATTTCTGCATACTATTTGGTCCCCGAGTATCAGTTACTGAGTCGACCCTTTTGATCTCGTCTGGAATATCCAATGACTTCTGACTAGAAAGCCTTCTCCTGATTGCAGTAGGCTGGCTCTCATCTGTAGACAATCTTTTCTCCAACATCCGGGCAGTTGGTAGCACGTGTTTCCGAGAACGCTGTTCCTCCATTCTCCGCCGATCCTGGGCTAATTGTTCAGTGAGAGTTTGTAATTTAGATAAACTGAAAAGTTCGCTGATTTTCTGACCCAAAAGTTCCGAGTTCACGTCTGGTTGCTTAGGTTCCTCTTCTGTAGGGTCGCCACCTACCGCACCTCTAAGAACCACCGACTCCAATTCTTGGCTGATCTCTTCCATAGTTCTGGATGTGGTCGTACTAGCGTCCCGTTTCCTTGGCGCTAAACTTACGATGTACGTATTGATACCAATGCTAACTTGCTGAGGTTTGATAGGATCAGTGCTGGAGTCACGTGTGTTCAAGGAAAGCGCAAGCGTACCAGTGTCTACAAGATCGGGCGCCGCCTCTACCCCAGCGTCCACGAGGAATGGCTGAACAGTCTCTGTCGAATCTTCACAAGTCTCTGGAGAAACACTGAGGCCAATGCTGTTAGTTTCTGTGAAGGTATCAGTTGCCGAATCGACTAATTCGGCAGAGTCTGTGGATGTGCCAGCGTCCTCTCTGGCTGGTCTTCTCCTTCGAAATCTCGCACTGGAGGAGGCATTTCTTGTTGCAATCAGCGGAGTCATTGTTTCCTTGGTGGAACTCTCAGGAGAGATTTCAGACGCAGCATCCGATGTTTCTAACGGCGTAGTCTCGACAGTGGCGTCACACATGCGAAGCAAATCAGTCAGCGTCCCCACAACATTTGTCGAGGTTGCGTCTGTGGCTGATCCCTGATCTACAAACTGGGTGTTGTCAGTGCTTGTCGATTGGTCGACCGATTCTGTTGTTAGGGTGTTTGTAAAGATGTCCATGAGTTGTAGCTGAGGCATTTCAGTGAATATCTCTCGGACGCCGATGGAATCCGTGTCCACGTAAGCATCTTTGAAATCCCATCCTTCAGTCTGAAGGCAGGTGTCCGTATAGCAGACGATTTCCGGCGAACAGGCGGAATCGACCATCTCCGGGATAGCAGTCACATCAATATCCTTGACCGACGCAATGGAATCTCCGCAGCCTATATCTCTAATCTCAACGGAACTTCCAACAGCTTGGTCTACACTCTCCGGCGCAATGGTTGCTGTACCTACTGTGCTATAACTCTGATAGTCAGGTCCGCAATTGCTGTCTCTCATGATAGGTGTCTCGGTCAACATTGCGAAGTCAACGACTTGCGGATTTTCCGTCATGGTCTCGCATTCAGATATCTCCGTGACTGTCGTCTGCGTGCCAAGGTCACAGAGGGTCACCAAATCTGACGAGGCTGAACTCTCCACCATTTCGGCCTTGACCTCTGTAGCCTGATCCTGCATCGGTACTTCCACCCCACACGACGCCTCGGACATTTGGACCTTGACCTCGGCATCGGTTTCAGTGCCCTGATCAGACAACTGGACAGTCTTAGAGAATAATATGGTTCCGTCAGGAGTGATGGCGTTTTCAGTTTCTATCAACGTGAACTCTGCTAAATCCTTGATGTCATAAAACCCATCTGCTAATTCTAACAACCCTTTTTTGGCGTCAGCAGTAATTGCCAACGTATCTGAGATGGTTTTAGTGAATAATTCTAATGAATTTGACTTGATTAAAGTGTCCTTTACGGTGTCCTTCTCCTCATTTTGTTTGACCACGGCGTTTTGGTCAACCATTTCTACACACTCTGTCATTGTCTGCTGGTCTTTTCTGTCGACTATCTCCGTCGACGTTGCGCAATCCCTTAACATGATGTCAATAAACTCAATCTCCAAACAACTGTCGCTTTCCATCACTTCCGGGACATTGATACCCTTGTCTTCTGTCTGGATGGGAAGCTGGTGCATGTCGTGAATGATCTGCCATGGTGCTCCCTGATCAGAACTAGACTGCCGTCTGAACATTTCTGGAGGAAAGTTCCCTGCAGACAACCTCTGCACATTGAACTCGGCCATTGTCTCCCGATTTGAAGAGACACCGTGATCCAAAGTTGACAGAGTCTGCCCTCCATCTGTTTCTAGACAGAGTTCGGAATAATGTTGCTGTATTTCTATATCCTCTGTTACAGTTGCGGCATCTCGGTACTCACATGGTCGAAATGAAACAACGTTCGGACAAGATTCCTCCATTTCGATTGTTTCACTTTCAATGTATTCATCCACGTAAAAGGTTCTTTCTTGCTTACCGTGACCTTCACCAATGCCAATGTAACCTCCAATGTCGTTCTCCGTTTTGGTTTCCGGTTCCTGTTGGTCCATGTAAACGTCGTCATCAGATACGTCATTGGCCGTGTCGTCTGCGGCGTTTTCAATGCGGTCATCATGGCTGCCATCAACAACATTGTTTTCTTTGGCCATGTCAAGTGTTTTGTCCCTCTCATCGTCTGCTTCAAGGGTCGCTGAATCATCACCCACTGATTCGTCAACCTCAACAATAGTACTACTCGAAATGTCTTCAACATTCAACGTCACCTCCCGTTCTTCTTCGTTATCGCTTGCGAAAAACTTCTCATCGTCTTTGAATATATTGTGTAAACTATCCCGTCTTTGCAAGATATTTTTTAACTTAGTTTCATGATCAACTTCACTGCAGTCATTTTCTTGGCTTGTACCGTCAATCGAATCTTTGCTGTCTTTGTTTCTATGCTGTTTTCCAGTGGCCATGGAGAGACTCTCATAGTGTCCACTCGAGGTCCTGGACATGTTTTGGTCCGTACTGACACCTCGGTCCTTTGTCATCCTTACAGTCATGGTGCATGCGTCCTTGCTCCCCCTACTGGTTGTGTTCAGCATCATAGACGGCTTTGAAATCTGTCGGTCAGAAAGGGCCGATCTATTCCCGGTGTCTAAGAACCCAAGATTTAATGAACCTTCCACAAATGTAATCTCCCTTTCCATACTATCAGGCAGGTCGGGTAGGTCCACATTTATCAACGATTTCATTTTCTCCTTTACTTCTTTCTGAAGCAGCAGCAACTCCACGTTCCTGTTCTCTAAAATCAACTCCGCCAACCCACAGGTCGATTTCAAATTACTCATTATCGCCTCTAACTCGTCTTTATTATCCAGAATCTCCAACGCCTCGGAACCGTAGAAATGCCTGATTTCATCTATAACGTGTTTCTGTTGAGTTCGAATCGCCGTCAAGAATGCTGTGCTTAGTTTGTTAACCCTCTCTTCCACTTGTGCTATCGTCTCCTCACATTTGGTCATGACGTCTAAATGACGCTGCACGGACGCCATTTTCGTCTTTCCCACCTTCAGCATGGACTGGACGTTACCCACATACTTCAAGATCCCCTCCCCAAAGGAGGAGACCTCGTGCCCCACGTGTCCTTGAAAAGTACACAGCACACATATACAAGTTTCGCATGGTTGGCAGAAAAAACGAACTGGTTCCTCCTCATGGCATTTACACATGATATTCTTCTCAACTTCGACATCGAAAATTGTGTGACCTTTGGTTACCTTCGTCTTTTTGTGCAAATCCACGCAATTCCTGCACAGAAATTTCGAACATTCCAGACATTTTGAGACAGCGTCTCGAGTGCGTTTCTTATAATTTGAACAGATATCACACGCAGGTGATGAGGACGAAGGTTTACTTCTGTTGACAACTTCGGTTAGGTTGGACACGAGGAAGTTATCTGGTAAGTTCTTAATTCCTCCGGAGGGCACCTCTGTCCGTTGTTTGCACACAGGGCACGTGATGCTCCGCGAGTAGATGACGAAGCGGTAGTTCGTTCTCTCTTCCTCCGACGCCAAGTGAGCTTCTAGGCAGCTAGTACAGAATGTATGGAGACAGCTCAGTGTTTTGGGCCTCTTGTACGTCTCTAAGCAGATCTTGCAGGCAAGGAACTGGTCGGAGATCTCGTCTGTCAACGTCTTGAAGGCCGTCATGTTGGCGCTAGAACGAGAGAAAGAAGAAAATATGAAGCCTCCCGGGACAGTCCATTTCGTTATCCTATTCATACTTTCTCATAGGGTTTTGGTGAGGGACGGGGCCGGTCCACTGCGTCCGGAGCATAATGCAACCAGCTGGCTCTTGCCCAACTCTCAACGGAGCATCGGACAAGATAGCAGGCTAGCTGCTTCCACTCAATACGTGCACACAGTTTTAGCAGCAGTACATACCGCTGGTCTTAGCAAGACATCTACCACCTGTGTGTTGAAGGATACCATCTCCCACGCGCAATCAAATGCCATAGGTAGAAGATATCGAAACCTCTAATCAGGTGAGAGTGGTGCATATAGAATATCACAACATGATTGAATTGGCTCATCAACAAAAAAAAGTGTTCACCTTAAGAAAACTAAACGCACTTTGCAGGATTAACCAGAAAGAAATTAAAAAACCTGTGTCCGTGTACTCACTTTATTTGATTTCGTGTCATTCCATTGTGTTGTTGATTACTTCAGCAAGTAAACCCGCCATCTACTCATGAATCTTGTCTAATCGTCGAAACACCCTGAAAAACATAACAGTTGAAATGCTGTTAGTTATGTGTCAGTCATCACAATAACCTACTTCAGAGTATAAGGAGTTTCTGATGCTGAAATATCAAAACAGATATGTCAAAAACACAAGAATAACAAAGGTCCTCGAGGTGGACCGGCGTGTGCTTCCATGATGATGAAGGGCATCTTAGTCTTGTCACAGTCCCTTCGCCAAAATTATGAAGCGCCTTGAAAATGACGAGAACATGTTTACTAAAGTTGGTTTACAGCACGGGCATTTGACGGGTGTAGAAGTTTGAGATATCCTAGTTTAGAATGCAGGTGCACCGTTGATGCAGGCAAGATGTTTTAAACATTAGCATAAACATCAACACCTTGTGATTGCTTCATAGGTGTTTGGAGAAAGAATGGAGTAGCTTCTTCGGAAGAAAGATTTGGGTCAGCTGGTTTGCCATGATTGCTTGCCAATAGTGTTTATGGGCTAGAGGCATTTACCTCCGCCATCCAAGAGGAAGGGCGATCATCTGATCGAGGAACGAAAAGAACATATATATACTCTGATAAGTCCCAACTTAAATACAGACTGAAAATAGTCCATAAATTATCGAATCAGTCTGGAACCATCATCTGCTAGAATGGTCAGATATTTTAAGGATTTAGTTGAAAACGAATATGTTCTACTCTATATGGTTGTATGATACATGTACTTGTTGGGGACTGACTTATCTCATTTAACATACGGCAACCATACAATTAGTCATCGTGTCTTTAGTAGTGATAATCGTTGAAGGACGAATACTGCGTGATGAATGGTGAGCGCGAATAAATTGACAAGCCTACCTGCTCGTAACCACTTTATATTCGTGCGATTTCGTTGATTTCTACTTCGAAACGAAAGCGAAATATAATCAGTGTCCTTGTCTAATAGGTAATCCTTCGTCAGACAAACCTTGCTACCTCTAACAAAACATGGCCACTACGATGAGGTCCTTTCCAAAGAAGATGCGTAGTTTCTTGAAGATCTCCCGGTAGAAGCCAATTTCTATGTGGCAGTATACCGAAAGATGGGTAACGTACGCCAGAGAGCAAAGGAGTGCGTAGGCTTCAACAAACAATATCAGATGAAGGCAAGTTGCAATCCTGACGTTGGCCTACCTTGCTTCAAGAACAACAACGGAGCTACGGAATCTCCCGAGTGTTTAGAGAAAGCTTCGTTTTATCAGGTGTTCGATTATTTCTGAGCCGCTCTGAACTTAATTGCTCTACCAGTGTTTGACGTATTTTGGTTTGTTTGATGTATAATGTTTGTATATCAGTCATAACGTATGTAATTATAATGGTTTGTAATCAAGGGGCTAAGGAATCTTGAGTCAATTTGCTGTAAACCATCAATGAATATCTTATGGCCAAGTCAAATATCGCGTTGACCTCATCATATTTGCTAACCCTACAGATAGTCAGGTATGTCGATCGTGAACCTTAGCTCATTCACTACATTAGTTACCTAAAGGCATGGTTCGTTCATGAATATTGTTCACATCTGTCCCGCTGATAATAAGAAAGATGTTCAATGTGAAAAAAATTTAGATTCAATTGCCTAAAAGTGATTGTCGACCGATAGACCATGTTTCAATACAATGTCGTACTTCTGTTTCGAATTAATACGGAATCGGTAGGCTCTACTCAGTGATAAGATAGGTTGTGGAAGGAAGAAATGTTTGTATTCAGCGCAGCAAAAGATTGGCAATATGGTTACTGGAGATAACTGGCTTACTCATCAAAGTATTGCATCTTCTTCAATCATTTATATCGAGATTCATGTAACCGCGCATGTACCGGACGCACATGTAACTGTATTCATTTGATCAATATCAATATCTTACTACATTCCAGGCATAGGCCAATGGAATTCAATTCAAATGTTCTCGTCGGCAACGTTCTTTACCGATTCGCGCAACTCGCAAATACAGCCGAATCGGACCAACCATGCCAAGGTTTGCTCCAGGATGCCTGCCGAAGAGAGATCAGAATTAAGGCATTGAATCATTCGTTGTAACCAATTCCTGCTTACCATTAACATACCGTATCTCTCCTTCTGTCTTCCTTGTGTTACAGTAACTGTAAAGCGGAATTCACGTTTCGATCATGAGGAAATCTCGACCAAGCAAGTAAGAATGTTATAAAACGTCATGGAAGAATTCCTTTCACAATCTGCACTAGCTGGCTAGCTTCTTTCTTCTGCCAACTTGATACCTCTGTTAACTATGTATAGGATGCTTCACAAGATACATCTGCCTTGGCAGGAAGATCAGGACTTAAATTACAAATGATAACATGAATGTTCTTGTTCAATGTTCAGGTTGATCGATGGATTGGTTGTTCTAACCAGTTTTTCTCCAGAACAGCAGAGGTGCTCCTAAACCTACTCTTCAAGCCAAATCCGTGACGTTTGTTTTCAATAAGATAACTTTCCAGTAGGTTATCGCTATCGTAAAGAGCATAGCAGCCGTTCCCATCATTCTTAGAGCTACGTACCTGTTGATACTAAACACCTGGAGCTATATAAAAGGTTTGAAGTAATCAGCCAGTTTATTCTGATATATTGGTTTCAAAACCCAGGACGGAGGTACACCCGAAGACAAAAAAACACCCAACTCGGCCAAAATACGCTAAGACCGCGGCTGAGGCGTGTCTAAGGCAGACGTTACATAGAGCTTCACGCTTCACTCCTCACGCCTCATGCTTCACGGTTCACTCGTGAACCGAAGAATTAACAAGGTATTTCAATGAGCCCTGTTACATAGGAAAAAATGAGGGCCTAAGTTGAAATGCCTTGGAAATTCTTCGGTTCACGAGTGAACCGTGAAGCATGAGGCGTGAGGAGTGAAGCGTGAAGCTCTATGTAACGTCTGCCTAACATGCTTTATATTAAAGGGAGGTTTGAGGATGTAGTAAAACGACGGTCGTCAGCATTTCATACTAGTAAACTTGCATTCCTGGCTATTTGATGGTGATAGGATGAAGCCAAAGAGCGATCGGTTGATTGACACTGCGCGATCACCAGAAGAAGAGAAGATAAAGTGTTTCTGTGGATTATAGGGCACCTTTGGCGAAAATAAGAATGTGATGTAGTCTTTTATTGCGTCCACCCAAAGACCGGCCAGGTCCGTCCCTGAATCAGATTGTGACAATGTCTCTTGCGCCCATTGTCCAAGCAATAAAGATCCCAACATGTCTCGTGCGTCTTTCCAGGAAACAGTGACCTACGACACCAGAATTAATAGGAGTAATGTAATTGCCATCTCTTTGATTACCGACATGGCTGTTCTTCTGAACCGTTTGTGACATTGCCTCCGGAGTCTAGCCAATAGATCACATAGTAAGTGGTGGTAACATTAAACTCTGCATGGCTGTCCACTTCGATCAGGTTGTGACATGGTCAACATTCATGTATGGATCCAAGCAACACTGTGGACAACACCCAGGTTGATAGAAGCAGAATTACTTCGTGATGTTATTGGTCTCTGTTGTGATGGTACTCGAGGCCCATCTGAACCAGATTGTGACACAATCTCGAGTGTCCATATGCATAAGAATGTAGGCTTTGTACCGAAGGAAAGACAAGAAGTCATGGGTTTTTTCGTTTCACAATCTATATTTATTTTTGGAATGAAATTACATTCAATCAATAGTGATCATACAGAGAGAAACTGGTCGACTGGGCGATTTTAAAGAGGCAAGAAGAATGAACACGCCCATCTCTAAGCAATGTGACAGTGACTATAACAATGTTCTCTTCAGGTAGAAATTTCAAATTGAATCCTTCTTCTTGGGCATTCCCTCTGCCGTTGGCGGTGTGATATTCCCCGGAAAGTTTTTCTCCTCCAAGGACAGACGAGTGTTATTAACGTGCCACTAAGATTAGGCGCAGATGTATTCCTAGTAAGATTCAGTCAAGATAGTCAATGTTCATTTCTTGTGTTTTCCTTTTTTAGACTTATTATTGTACTTTTTTATCACTTTCTTGTTCTCCATTGGTTTCTTCATTTCCTTTTGTTTTTTATACTTTACACTATCATCCATGGGTTCGATGATTGTACCTGCCCGAGTCAGCACCTTAGGTTTCGTTAAGTCTCGGAATGACGTCTCTGGGTTCCACGTTTTACCAATTGGTGCCCTGACACTACTTTCAAACTGTTTCACGTTGTTGTAGGTATATGGTAGGTTGCTCACCTGAAACAGGATTGAAGAGGGGCTTAAAGTATGAAGAGAAAATGGTATTTCAGCTCAGGACCTCTGTCTTCGAGGTCTAACTCTCTCCCTCCAGTGGGAAGAAGGTAAGGATCAAGTGCCGAATAAGGTTTGAACCCGCAGTTTAACTTTTCACGAGAGCATCTCTGTAACCAGTCTCTAATGAAACTGTTGTGCAATCAAGCAAGAACAGTCAAAGGTGGTTTATCATGTTTAAATGCAGTTGGTCATTCGATGGTTGGGTGGTTGTGTTTTCTGACTTGGCCACTGGGGGTTTTATGCAAGTATGTCGGCTCTAAGAACAAACCTGATGTTTTGCAACACTGTTGTCCTTGGTCTCACTTAGGATGACATTGTCCAGGTTTGAGTCTTTGCGGGGAGGTGCTGGAGCAGCCTTAATACGGAACCTGAAATGAATAAGACACAAATACTTAACTTTTAGGCACAAAATCTGGAAAAATTCTCCACATGGGATGGCAGCTTTGAGCTCATCTACATGCAGTGTAAAGTAGTGTTATTTCCCTGTACATGTAACACTAACAGTTTCTTAACAATTACACGTAGAGTTCAAGCATGCCTCTGAAAATTTTAACCTTCCAAACACACCATAGGGTCATACCTCTTTCTCTTCCTTTTTGACACAACAAGGCCTGTTCCACCCCAGTCTCCCCATCCAGGCAAGGTCAGGTCCAAATCCTTGGGCTTATCTCGATCAATAGCAGCTTTCTTCTCTTTGGAAAACTCCTCCATGACGTCATCATCGACGAATGCTTCACTGATCGTCATCCTCTGGGCATCCTCGTCTTCTCCCTCCTCCTCGTCAGATACCACATTCGACGCTAAACTATTTTTGATTTTAGTTTCAACAGTCAGGACTAGTTTGGGATCTATCGAAATGTCCTTTTCTGCTGAATTCATTGATTTGCTTTTATTGTTAGAAATGTTTTCACAATCGGCCTCCAATCTCGGCTGCTTTGCACTGCCCGCCTCTGAATCTGACCACTCCCCCAACTCCTCAAGTGTCTGCTTCCGCAGCAAAGAACCGGTCGTCAATTCCTCCCCACCATCCTGAACTTCTAAAGCCTCTAATTTCTGCTGATCATCATCATCACTGTCTATTTTTTCAACTTTCTGCTTCCTTTTCTTATTATTCTTTTGTTTTTTCAGAGGCACTTTTTTATGGACTTTCTCTTGTTTGCTTTCTTGATTGCGCTTATTTTTCCTTCTCTCAAGCTCATCGAATAACTCATCAATGTCCTTTTCATTAATGACCTGCACCTCATCTGAATCTGAACTCGACAACACAACCTCTTCCATCACAGAAGGAGACTGCTCTTCCTCAGAATCAGAGCTTGATAATGTGACCTCTTCCACAACAGACGAAGTCCCCTGTGCAATCACAACAGGTTTATTTTCAGAGTTAGAAATAACCACTACTGAATCAGAATCCGATTCCTCCTCAGAGTCAAAGATCACCTCTTCCACAGGTCGCCTCTGAGGCTCAGATGTGTCCATATCAGACACCACATCTCCTATTTCGCCATCACTAACTATCACCACCTCAGTATTCACCATAGCCTCCGGACGGGTATAATTTATCGGCAATTTGGCTTTGACTGGCTCCATCCATGGGTTTGCCCCGGAGAGACTCGAACCAGTCCACGGACTAAACATCGTCTTCTTGTCCTTGTTTTCAGCAGGCGCGGCTTTGACCAGTTCAGATTCCGACTCGCTGTCGCTCTCTATGGCAATTTTTGTGGTCAACTCCTTGTTTTTCTTTACCATTTCTTGCACATTGTCTCTGGCCTGAAAGGATAGATTATCATCAAAAATATCACAACTGATTGACAAATTTGAGAAGCAAGGAGGATATAACCCTGCTCCCCACCACGTTTAGTATCAGACTAAAACTGACTCCTATTAAATGACTTCTGCTTTTGTCTAACATGGTTTGCAAACTACAGGTAAGCTTTTAGTGCACCAGTTATTGCAGTTAGGTGATTTTTCAACGATCCTATTCGGAGGAGTCCTGGCTCGACTGGAAACCATTTCCGCATGATAAACCAACATATCACATGACCAACTTGTCCATTTAATCTGGTACAACAATAACTCGTTAGATTATCTCAATTGTGAAGCAAACATGTCTATGCACTCCTCACCTCCTTATTGTACTTTCCATAGATCATTTGTTTGGCCATGAATTTACTCCCTCCCTTGTGCTTCAAACTCATTCGCTCCTGAAATTTGATAGCAAGATTATTTCAACACTATAAACCATGAAATTTTCGAAAGCGTTTAATTTTCGTAAATGCGCTGTAAAAGGCAAACTTAGTCTTCCAATGCCCAGACAATGGTCGATGTTAAGCTCCACAGAGAAATGTAAGCTATTTGTTTTATTGGCTTAGTCCTTTTTGAGATGATCCCTTCGCATACAAGCAGGAACGAAGTATACCTGCATTCTTTCTTTTTCCAGTAGGGCGAGTTTCTCCCCATAGGCCTTTGGGTCAGATGTCTTGAGGTCTTCAAGAGCTCTTTGTCCCTTCTTTAGCGTTTCTTTGCGTAATATTCGGTGGTACCTTGTATGGAAGACAAAAATAACAAAATTGCAATTAGTCTGTCACAATTCATTAGCACTATGTTTTTGAAGCGTCTAATCCAGTGTCAACAAACTCCTGTATATTCCAATTCAATTTCATGAGTCAAGGTCATGAGTTTTGCTGTGGTCTTGATATACTCAAGTCTATCTCATCAGTTCACTGTGGTCTTTATCTTTATAAGACACAAAGATTTTCTAGAAACAAGAGAAACTTTCATGTTACCTACTTTTTGCTCTTGATCTTATTCTGCCTCCGAGCCTTGGCCTCTTTGTAAGACAACAAAGCTCTGTATTTCTGCAATTCTGCCCTCCTTGCTTTGGCCTGAAAAATTACAATTTGACAGTTCGAAAAAAGTGTATCTCACCTAAATTCATGAAGTGTGTTTTGCTTTAAAGTCACATTTGAATTTGAGATATGAGAGTGACACCTACCTCTTCCAAGTTCATAGCCTTCAATGCTCTCTCCTCAGCCCGTGTAAGCATTCTCTCTTTTGACAAGACATGATCACTCCCATGCAGCATCTTGGCAACTTCCAACTCAAGTGGGGTTCGTGGCTGGAATTTCTGCACGAGGTTGTCTGTTGTTTCAAGTTTTACACTGGACTTTTGGAGTGGGAAATGTAGTTGCTCTGCCTAGAATGGAGAAAAAAGGAATTGAGAATCTTTTTTTCACAACTCTCTTAACTGATTCAATGAAGCCTTTCCATCCCTCGGCTGCTACTCTTATCAGATTAGTCAGCCAATCTTACAGTAGATTACTGTATGTGATGATGTAATTGGACATGTATGAGATCCTAGACTTTACCAACAGTGCAATGTGACGTCATTTCAATTCTGAGGGAAGCCGGTTAGGCTGTACTAGTACTACTACTAGAATTGGCTCCAAGAAACTCCAGATAAGTAACTTGCCTGTCTATTCTTCTGAACAATAGGCAACCATTTGCTGACTTCTTTCTGGTTCTTTTCATAGGCAAGAGATCTTTCAACTCGTTCCTGCTCAAACTTGTTCAGTGGTGTTGGGAGGACTTTCTTGGTCTTGGCTGACTTGAGTTTTTTCCTGATATCTTTTTGGCTGCTAGTGTCCTTTAAGATGCCCACAAGTTCGTGAAGGACAACTTGATTTTGGCCTGAAAATGATACAATAACCATGTTGAATGAAGCGTTGAGATCTAATCTCAACCCACTCTTTGTGCTTATTTGGTGTTTTTTAAAAGCATATCTTTGCAGGAGATTCATCTTCTTCAATCTGAGAGGATATGGCCACAGCATACTTACTGGCGGCTGTTGCCAAGTTGAATTCAGAGACTTGAGATGATGGTTCAATCCGCAAATCCTTCCGTTTCCTGAAAACAGTGAAAATGATATGAACACAAAGGGATGATAAACTGTAGGTCAAAACACTTGGCCTCGCATGTATGTCCCACGAGAGATGATAAGCCATAAGTTGACCGATTCAACCAAAGGAGAAGCTTGGTTCATAGAGTAACACATCCAATTATAGATTGAGCTGGTCGATCCTTACTGTCAGGGTCACAACTAATAACTTCATTTACATAGACAGTACTGCATTTACCTCTTCTTTCCATCAAGCTCGGCAATTGCATCTAACAGCTTTTCATGCTTCTCCTGATGACCCTGAAACATAGAATAAGCATAATGATACATGATACCCGTTACCTGTTACCCCAATTTTCACATTAAACACATCAATTATCTACAGCCAAACCTCAACCTTAAGGCATCAATCAAAGCATCAGTGAAGATACAATGAACACTGGAGGGCCTGATATGTCTTCTACTTTGACATTAGTTCCAACACTATGTCACATCCCTCCCTTATTGTATAACTAAAAATGATGGGATGGTAACGTTGATGGCTGCGCCAATGGCAACGATTCCTTTCTTTCACAACAGCATACCTCATCTTCACTGGCACTGATGTCTTCAGTAGTAGAGTCAACAGATTCCACTTCCATTATTCTGCAAAAGAAAGAGGTGAAGCGTCTTTTCAAAATGGCCGAAATTAATTTTCGCAGGTTTTCTATTTGGACTGTCTCAGACTCAGATTGCGAACGACTGCATGAATCATTGAATGCATTCCACTCAGGCCTCGGAGATCGTCATCAGGAAGATAGGTTTGGTTCATGGTTGTGTCATTGACGGTTGGTGTGGTAGCCTAGTGCTGGTGCTGATCACATCTGTAAATGTAATATAAATGCTGATGCTGATGATCACGCGTCCACCACTTCTTCGGCTTAAAAGTCACTTTTACCATGTAAAATGATAGATATTTCTATTGTTCTATATTCTACGATTACTAAGGGAAGTTTTCCAATGTATTTACCCAGCGATTTTCATAGTATTTTTAGTTTTTTTCATGATTTTTTGGAGTTTCTCATCCATCTGTCCATGCGTACTCTCCGACCTTGACCTTGATTCAACCTCGAGCCAAGCGGTTGTGTCGAAAATGTTAGAATCAGAATTCCGACCTGGCAGACGGAACGCAACCAGATTATACAGTGTGTTCCGAGAAACTCGGGTTGGCCCTATTTATTCGATATTCGCTGGAAAAATAGGGCGATGATGCTCCTCCCCAGACGAACAATAGCTGTCTTTTGTGGCTTCAAATTATCAGGAGATGTTCCTCAACTCTCACAGAATGAGATTTAGCTGGATTACTGAAGGCTTTGTTCACACCAGATGAGGACATAGGCACAACCATGGCAAACTAACAGAAACAAGGACAAAAACGCTCATATTCGACAGAAAAAGAACAAGACAATTTGGAAAAGTTACAAATGGGTTTTAATTTTGAAGCTCTTTGGATATATCCACTGTACTGATTAATGACTAAATGTAGAGTTCATCGTCGCTCGCGAACACATCAGGGTAATACAAATAAAAACTATTATCAGGCCCGATCACTAGCACCGGGAGTTCCACATGCAGCAGCTTCACTGGCGCAATTTACAAGGTATTGTCCCAAGTCATTCAGCAGTCAGAGTCATCCAGAGCCTACAGATGTAAATCCTGAACCAAGACACAACAGCAACACTTTTCTTTTAGTTCTTTGGACGGTCCTCAACATGTGTGTACATGTGACTTTTAAAATAAGCACATCTCACAACAACTCAACGTTCAAATGGTGCTGGTTTTCATATCACACCATCCAAATTAAGATGTGGAAAGTTGACTTTCTGTTCAAACCATTTAGCGACAGTAAGGAGTTCCTTCTCTTTGAATGCTTGTCCGATAAACTGAAGACCGATTGGGAGGCCATTTGAAGAGAGGTAGGATGGTACTGTAACAGCTGGTAAACCTGCAAAGAATAAAAAGGAATAAGACTGGAATATTCAAAGTGTCACACATGTATATGATAGCCAGGTCATAGGGTGACTGATTAGTGATCTCCAAGTAACATGTGTGTGTTGTACAACAGGAATTTAATGGTCACAAAAGACAACTAAATTCAATATTCAGTCTGTCCCAATGATGTCCTTGTGATTCAAAAGTTCTACTCAGTTTCTAATTTCCTGACTTCATTCACCATTTTCATGTGTCAAATAGCTTTCAGAAATGATTGGATCATTTAGGTGTGTTGGGTATGATGCTAATAAGTAACTCAGAAAATGCCTTATATGCAAAGCATCATCTGGCTCTGAACTTACCCGCCATATTGACTGGTTGCACACATACATCATATTGTGCTGAACGCGTTCTGTTGTCATCTTGCATGAAATCTTTATATTTTGGTGGTGCCACTATTGTCGTAGGTGTGAGGAGCACATCAACACCGCTCTTGTACACATTCACAAAGTCTTGTGAAATGAGGCGGCGAACTTTTTGGGCCTTGATAAAAAATTTATCATAATTCCTGTAAAAGAACATTTAAATCATACATAGAATTGAAACAGATAATCATGAAAACATATGGTCACAAAAAGAAAGACAGCCAAATTTCTCACTTTTGTTTCGATCCCTTCAGTCTGGGATGATTAAAATGTATTAAGCAAACAAACAAACATTCGGGTCAAGGCGTGAACTATCGAATCATACCCCCTTTCCCTCGGACTATTCCGTCAAGGGCAAATATATAAAAACGTGCATTCAATGTAAGACCAATCCTGTCACAAGATCATAGTGAGTAACTTACTTTTTTAATAAGAAGTAATTTCCAGCCAGAATCCTTCCCCTAACAACCTCATTAAAACCTTCATGTCGACTTGATGAATACAGCTCATCTATAGAATCCGTCACATCTGTTCTGTGACCTGAAATGCAATATTATAGATTTACAAACCAGCGTACCTAAGTCTCCCCTCCATCCCTAGCTTGCCAATTCTGAGATTCAGGCTTTTTCCCTCTGACGTTATATATAAAACCCTGAGCAGAAGCAGTAAAATACACTGCATTGAACAGCTGTTACAATTACTTGAATAAAACGTCACGGTCACCTTACTTAAAATGCCCACCACTTTTTCAACGAAAAACAGCATTTTCAACCTCTTCATAGAAACTTTGATGGTGGACGCTGACTTACCATATTCAATGCCATCATATCTTGCCATATTTGATGCCACTTCGACTGGACCTAAAACACTGTAGCACACGATAGAGTACTGGGTATGGGGCATGCTGACTCGTGACACCTTCGCACCAGCTTTTTCAAAAACATCAGCAGCTTTCGTCCAAGCATCTAACACCTCGGTCTCTAAACCTGGGCCATGATATTCCTAGAACACGCAGATAAGAACGAATTCATTGTCATTGGACGAGAAGTTAGATTTCTGCTGCACATGATCCATTCCAAACTTCCCACAGAAGATAGTGATACCCTGTTTGAATCAGTAAAAATGTGTATATCGAAAATTCGACCATGAGGGATATTGAGTAACATTACAAGTGCCCATAGTATGATTTCGTAAATAACCCATGGCCACTCAAGGAATATATTATTTACCTGAGGTATACCTATGTGTAATCCTTTTATTGAAATTTCATCTGGCAATGAAAACTTTTTGAAAACATCTCTCACAGTTGTTGAATCAGAAACGTCATGTCCGGCCAACACATCTGAAATAAAAGGATAAAGTTAAATCTCCAATGCACCTTTGTTCTACTGGTGCTTTGAAAAGAGAGAAGAAACCTTCTCAGGTGGATTGGCTTGCAAGAGGACTTTACACCGTTTTTGTACTTACTTAGCACAGTAGCTGCATCATCGACATACCGGGTAAAGATGCCCGGAACATCCAACGAGTTTACCAGAGGGATGAGGCCATACCGGGAGAGAAGGCCATAGGTAGGTTTCAGTCCTACCACTCCACAAAAAGATGCTGGTATCCGTGATGAACCACCAGTGTCTGATCCTAGTGCACTAAAACACGAAAATGACAGCAATTAAAGCAGCTCTTGTAAGGCCGATGGTTTTTTTGGTTACAGTGAAGTGTTAGAAGCAGTTTTAATGATTTTCTATGATTGAGAAGTCACGGTGCAGGAAAAACCAACATATCTCATACCCTAAGTCCTGAATGCAGTTATGAGTTATCACTGAAACACTAACTTCTTCAATTGCACACCATCCATCCAATTCAAACAGCAACATGTCAGACTCTAAAACAGACACGACACCAGCTGGAGATATCAGAAACCACCTCGAGTGTACCTATGGGACTACTTACGCAAAAGCTACCCCAGTTGCTACGGTAACTGCGCTACCACCAGAGCTGCCTCCAGCTATGTACCAATCCTCGTCATCTTCTGCTACTTGTATTACTGGTTTAGCTTTCTTCATCTTCTTCTTTTTCGATTTGCTAACTTGTCCGTCTTCTTCTTTTGGTTCAACTTTTACCCTTGAGAAATCATACTTCCATGGATTTCTCACCGGACCATATATCGAGTCTGTGGACCCAGACCTGGAAAGCAAAAACTAAATTAGAACGCCAATATCGGAGAGAGTAATTGGACAGGGAAGGACATCCAACGCGGAATCATATGGTTCTGAAATGGCCAGGTATCGCGTAGCATGTGTGCTTCTTGTTTTCTTCAGAACAATTTCTGGATTAGTTTGGAGAATAAATGTAAAGTGCTTTGAGAATGTTGTCGACCTAAAAACAATTACCCCATAGCAAATTCATCCATATTTGTCTTCCCCATCATGACAGCACCCTCAACGGTCATTTTCTGAACCACTCGCGCTGTGTAAGGTGGGATGTAATCTTTCAGCATCCTGGATGCGCAAGTTGTTCGGACACCCTTAGTACTGAAGTTATCTTTGACGGCTATCGGAATACCATCAAGATCACCCAAAGATTTCACTGCAAGAAGAAAAGATAGCTGTATCAATGTTCAATCAGATACTTATTTCGTGAGCTAATACTTTCGTGATTTTCGCACTTCTTAATAAACCTAGCCAACATATAGAGACCTGTGATACAAACATCAGTTAGTGTATCACGATACGTAAACACTTCAGCTTCAGTACGTAAGGTGTACTGTACACAGATGGCATCAGATTCAGAACATACTGTGCAAGGTAATCTTATACACTTAAGTATTTTACTGTGGGAAAACTTGCAAAACTCAGTGACTGCATTGCGACAATACCAATTCTTCTCAAGACAAGATGAACATGAACAGAGTAGGTCTTTCATGCCTTTAGGACAGCAAAACACACCAGTTCCACCTCTCTGCCTCTCACTGGACATTTCAGCCTGTTGCTGAGCCATCTCTGGGGTTTCTGTGATGAACATGTTGAGCTCTTTCAATGCCTTGGCACGCCGGAGACATTTTTGGCAGATCTCTTTAGGGTTGACGATCCCACTGCGCAGAAGGCGATTCACCTGTAGGAGGAATAACAAACATGATGTCAAACGATCGAGAGAAGGAAGGCAGTGTTGGGAAATCAACTTAAAATAAAATGTATAGCTGTTAGCTGGCAGTTTCTCCTGTCAAACTAATATCAAATCTTACTATGTCCGATAATAGCTATATCAACAAGCATCTGGGAATAGAATCCATACTAGGAGATGTTAACTCGGTGTATATGAGAACCAATTTAGATAATGACCAAAAGGGGAATACACATGGACATGTGGTGCATAAGTGGTTATGTCCATTACCTCTTTGATACTACAATTCATTGTGGGGAATATTCATGCATTAAATAAGCTAAAAATCACAGAAAAACAAGAAAAGTGAAATCTTTCGACGTTCAACATGAAGGTCAAGGTCAGAAGTTCGTCAGTGGTCGTGAAAATGATTTTGAAGGTTGTATTTACAAGGTTTGACATTAAAAAAGTAACACCCACACATACTACGGCAAGTACAACAACCAGTACATATCATCATTTGTGCTTCAAATGCGTTGTAAACTCGTATATTATATTTTTGGAGAAACCTTTCATTCTACTTTTTAGAACAAGCCAATCTCGCTGGCAGGATCGGGTGTCTCGTTTTCTGGTGCACAGCTACTTCAAGTACCATACTAATTTCACTTTAAGAGTTTATCGTTGTACAAAAATATCATTTTATTCGGTCTGTTCATCCGGTAAGGAAACGAATTATTGCAACTTGTGATAAGTGTTTTTACTTCACTGAAATAAAACTTAGTTTTCAAGTAGGCATTGTAGCTAATTGATTTATTACAGTACTAGTCAAAATGGAACAACATTTTTCTTCAAACTAATAAAATGTTATAACTTACATGTCAACAAAAAAAGGTGACAAATGTCAGTTTGTCACATGACCGTGATGACGAATATGAGGAAGCAAAACAAGTCAACAAGGAGTCCAATACAAAAAGAAAGTTGTTATGGAAGAATGTCAGCTATTATTTAGGTAATGTGCAGGCTCCTATGTAAGTGATAGTCCGAAGTTTGCCGGGTGGGGGTAAAAACATGACAAAGGTAGTTCGATGATTTTGAATGATTGTGTTTCCTTAATATTTTCAGAATTCACCTGAGAACTTGAGAAGTTGATGCTACGAACATGTCTGGTTGCCTTGACAATGCCCAGCTTCCCGATTGTGAATGCATCCAAGTTGGAGAGAAGAGGAATGCTATAGCTGCTGTTGTGGCAGGTATAATGGTATGCAATGAATGTTTTAGAATTATCCTTAATGCCATTTGCAACTTTGCTCAAGTAGCTGCTATTTGTGCCTTTCTACATTCGCTTACTGTAAACCTTGAGCTGAAATAATCCGTCGTGGCACTTACTATCCAGTTAAGATTGAGAATGCTGAAGGAGAAAAAGAAAAAAACCCAAAAAACTCTGTCTATGCTATCATCCTGAAACAGACAAATTCTGATTTTGATATATCATTACAGTTCTTTGTTGGATGGTGGATTAATATTGATGCAGCGGCAGCATACCCTGACCAAAAGGACTTCCATCATGCATGTCAAACATGTGGGGTGGTCGCAACAGTGGCGTTATTCATGTAAGTGTAGCATGAGGATGAGGGTGAGATGATGTCCATGGACGGTATAATCCCAGGTTACATAATCTTGGCGCATATTGCAGTCTTTTGCTTTGCGTCATTGGCAGAGTTTCCTCCCAAATTTAGGACCATTGGTGAAAGATGATTGCTTAGTACAGAATGAATCAATGATACTCTGTTGTCTTTGCTGAATGTTTCCCCAAACGGGTCAATTTCTTTTATGTTACCATTCAACAAACGTCTTACACAGACAGTAGTCTTCATTGTGCAATTTAGGTTTCATGAACTGTTCTATTATTTCAGAATAAATTCTGTATCAAATGGTCAAGTTCGTGGTGATGCTTATACAACTGGATGCATGGGCCAGACTGGTATGTATTGTCTGTTTAATATGTGTCGAATTGAATAAATCATTACTTTCAGCAGAATACATGTGCAAAGAGTTGGCTCGCTTATATATTTTTGCTATTAATTTTGATTTTCCATTGATGCAGATGCTTTAGTACAAGGTAAAACTCTCCATTTCTAGGTGCCCGAGTTTGGCTGTTCACAGGATTTCTACTTGGCTTTGGTGCACTGATAGCTGCCTCATGGATTCTCTTTGGACTCTATGTTGTCCCTAGTAAGTTGAATGATATCGTCAACTTTACTTTCAGAAGCGCAGCAAGCTTTTAGTGGTGTCTTCTGTAACTGTCCATCTTAATGGAGTCGTAGGTCATTCCATTAGCAGGGCACATTTCATAACTGCTTGGGTTAGTTAACTGACACTTAGCAACTACACGGAAGCTGAAATCAAAGATTAGAATGTGAATTTGGTGAAATGGCGTACAGTGCAGCATTAAGTTCGTTTTGCTTATTTCAGATGACAAACCAACATGGCCAGGAATTGCTGTTTTCCTACAGAATGCACTGATTTTCTTCAGGTAAGATTTCTTTCATATTTTTCCATGCCACAGTGAGGTGCAGGTTGTTCGCATTGGACAGTGTCCTTTGCTAATGATCGCAGATGAATATCTTTGTCTATTGGCACAATCTGAGACAATGTCACAATCAGCTTCAAATGACTTCAATTTGACGTAATGATTGACACATCAAAAAGGGCAAATCTATAATAGCAATTTGTGACCAAGTGCAGTGTCATTTAATTATAGAAAGAGGATGTCATTGTTAGAGAGAACTCACCGAGGAAATCACAGTAATTGGATTCTTCATTTCAGTCATTGTATGTTTAAAATGTTTAGACTAACGAAGACGCTATTTCATCAATTTCACTATTGTCTCATTTTCAGTTCCCTTGTGTTCAAATTTGGACGAACAGAAGATCTCTGGGGCTAAGACAGCAGGGAGCAGTTGTCATGATCAAAGTTGTAAATATTTTTGTATATGATTAATGATATGAATCAGTGTAGGCCTACTTATTGTTGTATTTATGTTGTATTTATTCGAAACTGTAACTGTAAATTTTGTACTAGCATTTCACTTGCATGTAAGGATTCAAAACCAAGTAAGCGTCGAAAAGCCTTTTCTCAAACAAGGGATCCCCGCTTGTTGGAGAGATAATTTTGTATCCGCACCTATAGAGCTGCCAACCCACATTCTATTTTGTCATATTACATGTATAATATTATGGTATGGTGTCAACCCTTTTGCTAAATGGGAAAGGAAAGTGGAACTTGTCATTTCAGCCAAGCGCAGCAGTCCTTTCAAAATCAAGGCTGGCTGATATGGGTTCTCTGGACTTATGCAGCTCTGCTCATATGATGACATCTAAGTATGACATTGTTTGAGTTTCTTTTCCATCAATGGAATCTCAGTTAAAGCTATTGTACATGAAAATCAGAAAGTACATATTTTCTTTTGGCATTGTGTATTTTTTTTGTTAGCCAGTGACATTATACTCATCTGTCCAAATCAATGCTACTGGGTGATTCAGAAAAGAGTGCCCAAATGGTCTATTCAATTTGAAAACATCTCGTCTCCAATAAAACGCTTAAAATAATGATGTGTCAGTTGTTTTTGTTCGGGTTTCCTTAAGAAATTTAAAAGTGAGTTGGATTGGACTTCTGATCAGCCAACATGCACTATTCCTGTTTAGGTGACGAAGTGGAGTTTATTTGTGATGATCATTTCCCTGCTTCCCTGTGTTTGAGACCACGCTGTCCAGCAGACCAAGCAGAGACAACGTCACAATCATATGTTGAGACTATCATAAATTCGATTTGAGGTGATTTCTTGTTTGTACTGGGCAACGAAGCCTCCATTATAACCAACCCAGTGGTTGTTACACTGTCTTTGGCATGGACAAAAAGTTGACCAGATCGGAAACAAGAGAAACTTTGGCCAGGAACAAATCCATCTCAAACATTGAGTTTATCATCGGCCCAAAATAGTAAGCAACCAGTAAGAATAGACCAGGAACACTGGTTGTGTGAGCTAATGATTGACAGGCAACCATTCATAGAAGAGACGTGAATGTGGCCGGTAAAAAAATAGCCAAATGATTGACCAAGATTGAAATGAGTTGGTTGAACGGATGCGACTATGTGGGTTTTAATCGTCTAGTTTAATGACGAGCCTGAGGGAATATCGAAAACCATTGAAATGGCCCATGACGACAACAAAATAAGTCTGCCAACTAGTCGACCAAAGACAATGATATAACGATTGCGTCGTTGTCCAGGTTAATAGCTATCTTGTTGACCCGAGACACAGGCATCTGTCTATATGTATGGACGTCCATGCCAAAGACAGTGTCACAACCACTGAGTTGGTTATAACGGAGGCTTCGTTACCCAGTACAAACAACTGGTCGGTTAACTGTGGAGTCATGGCAGATTAAGAAATACATGTAGTTGTATTCGAGCAAAGAAATCGTAGGCAAGTAGTTTCCAATAACGCTGGTTACAGGAGCTGCTGCTATACGCATTAATGACATTAGGCTCCAGAGGCAGTCCATAGTCACTATCGACACAGTCACTGTTAAGGGTGGGGACTAGTGTGCGCCTTACCAGGTTGTCCTGCTCCGAGCGCCTTGTCCCTCGCAGATCAAAAACCAAATATGGAGATCGGGCTTTTACAACTGCTGCCCCTACACTCTGGAAGAAGCTGCCGAGCAACATCAAGGCAGCAAACTCTATCAATCACTTTAAAACCCTTCTTGAGTCATGGATGTTTCAAACCTATTTCAATTAGTCAGTTATGAGGAGAGCAGCGCTTTGGGCAGGGAAACCTGGAAAGGCGCTATACAAATATATTATTGTATTGTATTGTATAGTTATGGGAGGAGGTCGATGAAGATCTTCTGCCTCCGGAGTAAGGTCACAACCAATAAAAATACGTTCTGATGGGGGCTTCATTGCCATTTACGTTTGATCGACAGCCAAGTCACTGTTGCTAGCTCTCTCAGTATGAATTTTTCATGGTTCTCCAAATTAGACCTCATGATCAATCTAATGCCATGAATTGCTTGATAATTGGGTCGAACGAAGAGCCCATTAATGTCTCATTTTGTTTGATCTCATTTATTTTGGCTTCATCAAATCATCCATCCACAATCCCAGTCAGGCCAAATCATCTAGAGGGTATTGACGGACATTTTCGCTGGGACTTGATCAAGAATGTAGCTGATTGTTCTGCGACATTGGAAGGGGCAGACAAAACGGCTTTGAGGACACTACGCAATAACACCAGGACATTCCAGGCATTGAGGACAGTACGCAATAGTCTTTTTAGGACATTTTCCAGCTTTGCGACATTCGTAAGTACTTTTGGGACATTTCCCAGTTTTTAGGTTCCCAAGATCGGTTTCCAATTGAAGAAGGATACGAAGAAGTCATCGAAAAACACAGGGTAGTGTTCATATTTCATCTTGCCAAAACAAATCAGGTAAAATTTATCTTATTCCGGTCGTAGTTTTGATTCTGTCCTCAAAGACCAACTTGGAATGAATAGATAATAGCCAACACCACGGACTTTCTCTCATTCAAGTCATTACTAATAATAAGGATTTGTTATAAATGACAGAATAATATTCCAAACGTTCACAGTGGTCTTTGACATATCACATGTGCTACTCTATACCTGCAGGACTGTACGTTCCGCGTGTTAAAAAGCGAATCATATTGGTATCGCCTCATACCGACGCACAACGACGACAAATCGGCATGCATTCTTATGCCTATAATTGTCTCTTTAAACAGAAACATCGAATATACCTAGTTTTCGGTATTCGTGCAAATACTGGCGAAATGACCTATACTTTGGAAATAATTTCAGACTTGACAAGGAGATATTATGATATATGTATGTATATTGTCAGAAAAACCGGGGCCTGGATAATTGGAAGCAGTTAGTCAATGAAGTGTATACATTACAAAAACAATGCCCGCTAAATTACCATTTCATTATTTTCTGTCAGAAAACCAACCCGCATCCCTTTTTTCGCTGGCATACAGCAAACACTCGCTCGGCCCCTCTTTCAAATTCATGACCATGTTCTCTTTTCAGATTCCATTGAATTTTCATGATGGCCGAGAGTGGGACTATGCCGCACCCGGCGAAAAAAGCACCCGTGATCACTCGGAACGAAGAGAAGGGCGAAATCACAGTCGAAGTGGACAAGACCAAGGTGAAGCAACCTTATCGCTTCTTCAGCTACTCAACCGCACGAAAAGTCGGTATCGCCCAGACAACATTCGGCGGGGCTCTCCTCTCCATGAACTCGCTTACCATACAGCCGGAAACTATGTTCATTGAGATCTATATCTTCTTCATCCCGGGCCTGCTTGTAATATTCGGTGGGTCATTCGCGATTAAAGCGACAAAAGTAAAGCGGCGCAAATTCCGGGCTTGTATAATGATTATAAGCACAGTATTCTCCTTGCTCGGTATGTTTGCCGCCTTGGCTGTTGAGGCAAGGGCGTGTTTGCTACTCTTAAAGATGACGAAGTTGAACATTATGCTACTATTGCTCCAAGTTGTCGCACTTGGTGTCGTACCGGTCTCCGTCTTGCAGATAATTATTAGCCTGGACTCGGTGTTTTGTGGGAAGCACCGCCTGGGGTATTCTATGACTCTGAAAGTGGTTTATAAGGTTGCGAAAACTGGAGACAGGCAAGTCCCGGCTGGGACAGAGGGTGAGGACACTGACAACCATGGTAATCGCGATAAGACAGCTGGGAATGTCGAAAGCATCGCCATGATGGAGGGAAAGGAGGAAACATTTGATGTCCAACACCTGGAGACGCTCCCTATACGAGATCACTGAGGATTGTATTTTCATCGTCAATGAACTTGATTTCGCTTTTGACTCGCTGGTAAGACGCCATCCTTTGAGGATGTGAGTGGCCCGTTTCCATTTTATTTCCTCTTGGCTATACTTATAGTTATTCGTAAGAGGAAACGGAATATTTTCAAGAAACTTCGTCGATAAAGTACATTGACATACATCGTCGTTCGCTGCTCATCGTAAGGGTTGCGAAACCTGATAATTAAATAACTGAGTAAGTCGCTGAATAGTGCGATTTATTGTGTCTATGTGCTATCATGGGCCGGGAAACCGAGCAAATCACATGCGTGTAATTATATGTTCCTGAGGAAATAGCGATCATCTTTTTCAAAACGCGATATTCCGTTGCTTCCATCTTATCCGTCGCTTCGAACATGTCCGCTTCTTCCATTAGGATAGCATCTCATCTCAGAACCAAGCATATTCCTAGAATTACATAGAGAAAATTAATGATGAGTAACGTATCGTGATGAGAATTCAAATTAACAGCAAGGCTTTGACATTTGTTTCCCGCCGTAGACAAAAACGGCGATTTTAAATGTTGAAACCCGTACAATGCCTGCATTATCAGGCCATGATACCGAATCAAGGAGATATATATACTACTAAAAACTTCTCTACTCCAATAAAAGTTGTGCAATCTCAATTCATTTCAGCGAATACCAGTATAAACCTTTTTAATCAAGGCTATTGAATTTGTTCCGTCTCCACACCAGTTGTATCTATACTCAGTGTTTTCGGATACTCACGCGTATTTCTCAGATATCGTGACGTATTCCGAACGCTCTGGCAAACTGTTGAAGTCTGATCTCATTGAACGAGAGTAATTGCCCATGTTGTCTACAGTCAGCCAGTCCCCGACTTCCATATCCGGCAGAACCACATTATCTCCGAGCATGTCAATCCCACAACATGACAGACCATAGATGATAGAGCGATATGAATCACTTGTATTTCTCGGAGGCTGAATGTGATAAAATAATGGGGTAAGTGGCGAATTGAATACATGTACAACAGTCACCCAGGATAATCAATATCCCGAAATCCGGGCATTAAGTGCAGGTTCCGAGTCGTCTGGTATTCCTGAATTCCGAGTCCTTCAATAGTTTCCTCGCAATAATGGCTCTCCCATGGCATGGCATGCCTAAATATGGTAGTATTAGTGCAGCCTATATGACGGAACCTTTAATGTGGAACTTCAACTATCGTATTTCCCAGGATCCCCAGATCCGAATGCAAAGGTTGAATAGGAACTTTATCACGTTTTTGAAGGAAGGGAGTGCTGTTTAGCTTACATATACAAAGACATAAAAAAGAAACAGTTTCGTGTAAAAAATATTGATATTAAAAAAAGGTTAAATTGTAATATGTTTTGATATGATTTAGAACCGCTACGATCCGCTGTGAAAGTGTTGCACCTTTTTGACAGAGGGTTTTACCATCATTCTGATCGTGGAGTGTCTCTTCATCCATCCATCCGTAGAGTTGATAGGGTCCAATAGTTGACGCTCAGCTTTCAGCTATTCTCCACCAAGTATAATTACCAATAGGGACATGCAGATTGACTTACATTTAATGGTTCGAACCTCCGTATTTCGTAACTGGCATGTAGATTCAGTGCAAAAAACTGAAATATGCTCTCGTTACAGATGTACATCCTATCAGGTACATCGTCGTTTCGGCACAGCTCCAGGCCGGTGTGCGTGACACTCTCACCTAAAATAAACAAGTTGTTACTGAATTTTAGCACACTTTTCAAAGCATATTTGTCATGCTCTAAAGTGGTCGGACATTCCGGAATCTTCCGTCAACAGATTGTGACACTCATTATCAGTAGTTTATCAATCAATTTGGCATATTAACTATTTCTTTCATTCCCCACCCACACTTCTGCGAAATTAATTACACCGCGCACATGTACAATAATGTAATCAAACACGCTAAGCCGGGTAATTCTTATTATAGACACAAGGGCCTCAACGAGCGATTTAAAGCTCCGTAACCTGCGGTTAAAATCGCATGGAACAAAAGTATAAAGTAATATTTGACAGTATTTTAAATTGTACTCAATACCTCGGTCTGAATCAGGACGTCGGCCATCACTCTTCAAAGCGTTGTATCCACGAACAAGTGCCTTCTTTTCACGTTTGTTGAGTATGTTGATGTATAGATTACCAAGGGATGTGACTAGGAATCTCCCTGGCTCAGCGATCACACGAACGCCTGAACTAGCCGGGAAATGAATGTTTAGGGCCCTGTTTAATTCTTCGCAGGTCTGGAAAGAAAACAAGAATAAATAGAGACTAAAAACTATATATAGTCTGATTGAGCAGGCCTTTGGTCGGGTTAGAGGGGTGAATTTGGTCATTGGGACCGCCCAATCCAGTGGTCGTGGTCTGGGTACCCGGATGGTCGTGTTACCGGGGGCCTTAAAATGGTAATTAGAGAGGAAACCATTCCGTCGGGACCGGCGATTCTTGGTCGTCATAGCGGGGTGGTCGCCGACCGGGGTTCCACTGTATTACCTTTTCTATTGCCATGTCTCCTCCGTGTATTCCTCCGCCGATGTTCAAGATGGTCATATCAAAGCCGATCTCTCGAGCAATGTCATACAAAGGCGCCACTTGCTCTATGGCGGAGGCGTAAGCCCTTGTGTTTAAAATTCCGGAACCGATGTGAAACCTGAATGAATGGAGGCAAGCAGATGTGATTCATTTCGGAGAACTTGATAACTCGAGAGTACCATACCCAATGGGGATTAGGTTATACGTGTACGGATACTCGGTAGAAAGAGGACGAATTTCATGATATTTCGATCCGTATACGTTGAAGGATCCTTGATAAGTCACTTTTCTCAACCTCCCCAACACCAGGGAGAAATATCGTACAGTTCCTTCAGCCAGCGTATTATAGCAAAATACAATGCTGTTCTGTAAACTGATATCAAAACACTCTCATACATGTCAAGTTTCATCGCGATGGTGTGACGTTCTGTTACGGCAATGTTAAGATGTATTTTCGAGCTGCCCACGCGTGAAATAAACTGGCATTTATATCCAATATTCAAAAATCGGGTAACCTACGTTATTCCAACCACATCCAACTCAAGTTGAATGGCTTTTTCAAGTAGTTGTCGACTATCATTCGGATGGCAGCCAAACTTCAGACCAAGGGAAATTTCCACGTCATTTTCACTATCAGGGACTATTCGAACACGGAGCAGCAACCTGAAAGTCGAGACCATTTCATCAGATGACAGCCATGCGCTAATGTACCGTCAAGGATACAATCCGTATCCAGGATCCAGGATGCCTGTGTACATTATTCTAAAACAACTGGGTTTAGAATGAACCACACATTACAGTGTCAATGCACTATGCGCCAATGAAGCCTCGTTTTGAATTCAGCGGTTTGGGTCAGGCAACCATAACCGCTTGGGTTGGTGCAAAATGTAGCGGCATTTTAAAAGCATTTAAAATCATATTATTCGTTACTTAATTTGAGATGTTTTAGAATTACTGTCGGTATTGATTGTCTCACCAAAACCACTCAGGTGAAGCTAAAATTTTGGCCACCGCCCAACGGAATGAATATACCGGTTATTACGGGTCTGAATCTTTTCCCAAATAAATTTTAGTGGGATGTCAAAAATACATCACTCACACCAGAAGTCCGGGCAACAACAGCATGTAAAGGTAATGACAACTGAGCACTCATCAGCCCGGATCCTTTATCATGCAGAAGCCCGTTTGCGGTCGAATTACTGTACCTCCCCAAGGTACCTCACCTGGCTTTGGGATGTAATTTCTTTATCTTGGCCATCTCCTTCTCACTGTCGACTGCTAGCAGATCTATGCCATGGCTGGCGAAGTACCTCAGACACGGCCCTGTCCTAGTGGGATTCCCTATCACGACATCCTCCGGTCTCACACCGAGATTGATGACTGTCTCCACTTCTCGCTGAGTTGATGGATTAAAAAAAAAGGTTTCTGCATTGTGACTTTCAACATGTTTAACATTTTTTCACGCTGTGAAAAGTCCAAAAGAAACAGGACTCAAACTCCATCAGATGTAGGCATATTTTTTTCAAGCATATGTAGAAGCGAGTGGCAGCAATATTTGGCTTGCTATTCTCCTTAATCACCCCCTATAACGTATGACGCCCAAGCTTTCCCTTTGATTCCAGTTACATAGCCAGTTCGGTATCGTAGAGGGGTGAATTTCTCAATTTTGAAGTGATTATGGAGAATTTTATGTTTGCTGGTTTTGCGTTTGAGGGAATTCCCTTGAGATAGCTCTGAAATCCGCCAGTAAGTCGGCAGGAATCCTACCTGACTTGCACACTCGAACCGCACGCCAAGTTGATGCAGCAACAACAGGACCATCTCGTCATCGTTGCATTTCATAGCTGAAACGAGTCATAAAGCAATCATTACTAGCTATGGAGCCCCTGGATCCCGATTCTAAGTACAAGCCCGGCTTCAAATCCGGGGCAAGTCTCACACCCGGCTGCATCTAGGTGCAAGGGATGTTGTACGAGATGATTCATGCAGGGTGACCCAAAAATGCAAAACATGAACCCATAACTGGTGTAAACTGCTTACCATAGAACATGTCAACGCGAGGTAGATATTCCTTCCAGCGTTGGTAATTTTCAATAAGTCGGTCAAGATGACTTATGTAGACTGCCCCGTTGGCCTGTAACGACAATTGGAACTTGCTGATACATAGCTTCGACTGAAATAGACTCATATTATTAGGCCTCCTGAAGAGTCTATTCCCCAACCGAGGCAAGCCTTCCTAAACTTGCGCGCTAGCCTTTCCTAGGGAAGGAGAACATTTTGGAACAACTTTGCTGTTGGAGATTTTCAAAGAAACAACATTCTGTTCATCTGGTACACATAAGAGTAACCGGCCTGGTTACTCTCTCACTCTGAACCTCAGGCGGACACAGGTTAAAACTAGTGACATATGTTCAAAATGAACAGGTCGGGAACTTGTTTCATATGAAAATTTGAATTTCAGATATAATCCGGTCTGCCTTTAGCACTCTGAGATAACGTATGTTTTCATCCTTACATTCAAAAACCTTTACAAAATGTTTAAATGATGTTATATATCATTTTGGTCCACAGCTTGAGTTTGAAGTCAAGTTTCTCAACGGAAAAGTAACTTGTTCTAAAGGAAGGTACAAATTTCTAGCCAATCAAAGGAGCGCCTATAGCGTAAACTGAATTAAAATTTATGCCACTTACGTCGTATTTTCCAAGATTTCTTGTTATTTCTCGAGCTAAATCGTCAGGTGTTGACTCACCTGGGAGGACAAACACCTCGCGGCCACAAAAGCTCATATTCTTATATGGTAGACTTACAGTTTCCCGTTTAGAAATTTGGGCGCGATCCATCCTACTCTTTAGGCCAAGCTCACCAAATGAAGTGGACGCGGCTGTCGGCACATGATATCTTAGATCAGTATATAATTACATAATAATATATAATATACGCATACGCGTATATACGTATAAATACGCATATTACTAGTATATATATAATTTTGGCATGAGCCCACCCATGCGGAAAATTCGCTCACATTATATATTCGCGGCAGATTAGTTTCCCAGCACGGAGGATCGTTTTGACCCAATGCCTCGTCGGTGTAGAAGGTTAAAATGTAATTGGATTGGAAAAATTGTCCGGGGAACAAAGGATTCTATCATGCGCTTGATATCTGAGCTATTGACGTGCTGTGCCAAACAGCATCCTGCATGCCTGCATGCCTGCATGCATGCATGCCTGTGCCGAACAGCATCCTGCATGCGCACGCCTAAGACATTTTAATATATACCGTCGGTGGGTTGTTATAGCATAATGATTGATGATTATTCCTTTTTTATCTACTTGAATTAGAATTATACTGCTAAATCACATTCGGTGTAAAAGATGTTTCACCTGCATGTCTGATAAATATTCATATGAGAAGGATTTGTACAGAAGACAAGTCATGAATAATCGATCCACTCCCAGATCCCCTTCTGATACCGCATATGTCGTAATTCTAAGGCTTACCAAGCAAGTCTGTCCGTGCCTTTCCCTTCGTACACGATGACAACTAGGCCTATTTTACCAAAATCCTTCCAAAAGTAAAAATAATGAAAAATATCTTAGATATTCACCAATAAAATATTTCTTTAGAAATTCAAACCGTCTGTTACACGTATCTTAAACCATGCAGTTATGATTTGGACACATGCAATCATGTATGTCTTGTATAAGCAGTGGGCTTATGGAATTATTCATGCCCGCGCCATCACTTCATGCCCGCTACATCACGTGCACTAGATGTCCCGAAAACATGTCTGTTGAAATTACGAACGAATTCTTAAGTACTGAATTAATGCATAATTACAGCAAACAGATAGTACCCTTATGTACCCGTTGTCAGATGATCAGCACTTTGTAATCGGGACTGGAGGAGGCTACTCTTCAACATGGTAAGTCTTGGACCGCGTCTTTCGTTCTCTGGCAATGGGTATATACAGCTGTAGAAAAAATACCCTTAATTCGCAGAAATTAGCACTAGAAGAGGGTACCCATGCTTGTCGCCAAATTCTGAAGTAATTTTGAACCCGTAGATGCTGTATAACAAAACACAATGCTTGTACACATCTATTCATTTGATAACATTCGAACCTGAACGTCTCATCTTAGACTTAGAGTATACTCTAAGGTCTCATTTACATGTACAACATACACATAGGCTCTTTTTCATCAGGGATATAGACCTACCGCGAAAACTGTTTAAATCATCTTTTCAATTCCGTTCCATCTTCAGACTGACGAGAAAGTGCAACTGGTGAAGACGAAAGATGACGACTCCATACCGGAGGTGGTGAAGAAATACCCACATGCCTACCGCCGTAAAACCAGGTGGGAGCTCCTCAGAATGTGCATCGGTGTTGTTGGCATTGATTTCTGCTACGCGGCCGAGACCGCATTCGTCAGTCCAACAATGCTCAAACTGCACGTGCCCGTGACCTTCATGACCTGGGTCTGGGTGACGCCACCCATCTTAGGGCTGATATGCAACCCCTTGCTGGGCTCTCTAAGTGACAGGTGTCGTTCTCGCCTTGGAAGACGTAGACCCTTCATTCTTAGCATGACTGTTGGAGTCCTTCTTGGTCTGCTTCTCCTGCCAAATGGCTACAGTTTAGGGCAACTTCTGGGAGACAAATGCAACCCGTTCCAAGCAGATGGTAACAGTAATTGTTTAAGCAACAACTCTCATTTCGATGGGATTCAAATCAATGCCAATGGTGCCGAGACATCCAGAGGTTTGACCCTCGGCTCAACAGAGAACGAATCCAACTCAATTGGGAACAATTCTATGCTTCTGCTTGACAATCCATCAACTATCGACACTGAATGCGAACTCAATCTCATCTGCCCAATAGGAATTGCCCTAACAGTCATTGGACTCCTTCTCATGGACTTCAGTTGTGATGGCAGCCAGTCCCCCTTCAGGACTTATGTCATCGATCTATGCACAGAAGAGGACCAAGTGCGAGGCTTGACAACCTTTACGATCGTCTCGGGAATCGGTGGTTGTGCAGGTTATGCCATTGGTGGAGTGGACTGGGAGAGTGTGACTGGCAGTTACAGTTTCATCACGCAGCTCCGAGTAGTTTTTGGTGTCGCTTTGGGTCTCCACTTGATTTGTGTGTTGTTTGCGGTGACCAGTTTTGGGGAGATTCCTCTTGATGACCTTCAGGCTGGTAGTGACGATGAAGGCTTGGATCGTGAGGAGCCAAAGCTGGCATTGGACAATACGGAAGCTGGAAACGGTGGTCACCGCCTTGACTATGGCGCTGTTCCCGATAGGCCTACTGAGAAGGCAAAGAACAGCAACGAACACGGGAACAGCAGAACATCCTTCCTCACTTACGCGAAGTCGATAATATGTTTGCCAAAATGTGTCGCCTGGGTTTGTGTCTCAAACTTCTTCCTTTGGATGAGTATCGTGACATGGGCACTTTATTTCACCGATTTTGTTGGCCAGGCTGTGTACCATGGTTCTCCGAGCGCCCCCGACGGATCCGTTGAGAGTAATCTCTACAATGATGGTGTCAGACTCGGCTCGATTGCGCTGGCGATGTATGCTGCTACAAGCTCCATTTATTCCTTGTTCATCGAGAGATTAGTTGGGAGGTTTGGTAAGTGCAGCTAGTATAGGCTAAAGCTATCGATACCGAACTAGAAAAGATAGCTGTCTCACCAAACAGTTTTCGGGCGGCGCTAAAATTGTAGGTCAAATGACAGTTCCACATGCAGAGCGACGTTTGGTGAGATAACCAATGAAATGTACATCCAGTTCGGAATTAAATTTCCATTCTACAGTTGAAACACCTCAAACTTGATATATTTCAGGCAGAGTCCACCGAGAGACTGCTTTTGACGAGTCTACCAACCCGAGAGGTCAATTGCTTAACCAAAACTTCTGTGTTATCATCGTTATTATATCAACCTAAAAACGGTTAACATATAATATATGACATTTTGCATACGCCCTCCAAATACTCAGTTTCTTCTCTTTTTCAAGGAACGCGTGTTGTCTACATGATTGGCCCTGTCGCCAGCATCATTGGAGCAGTGATAATCGCCTCCGTAAGGATAGTCCCAGTCGTCCTGGTGTTCTCACCGACCATTGGCATAACTTACGCGACACTCTTCACCCTGCCTTATATTGTCACTACAAAGTATCATGAGCAAGGGATGGTAAGTATTCAATTTTCGAATTTTGTGTATCACCTCATAACTTTTCGCTCAAGTCAAATGCCACTCATTCTGTTCTCGCTTGCGATTCTTCTTTTTGAGTACGACTTTGTTACACCAATACGCGTTCATTACGGGCTTATCATGCTCAGATGTTGCACATTTTCCCCTAATTTTTCATGTTTTCCTTTCAGTTCAACGATGCCGCTGGGAAAAGTTCTCGTGGTTTAGGAACCGACGTGGCCTTGGTGACCAGCATGTTGTTCCTGGCTCAGATCGTCATCTCCCTCTGTATGGGCGCAATGATTCACGCCACTGGCTCAACCATTACCATCCCAGTGACGTCAGCGATCACGGGGTCAATCGGAGTGATCCTGTCTTCACAAATTACACACCTAGACCAAACGGAAAACTAGATTTTTTTATGAGAATGGCCATCATCAGTCATATCGCATCCGGAGGAAATCGGGGGTTAATGTTCGCTAGGGCCGGGAAGCGAACATTAACCCCTGAATTCCTCAGGATGTCATATCGGGGCGAAGCGAATTCAAACCTATTCCCGCCCAGGGATTTGAATAGACCCTTCACATTCTATAACAATACTGCGTTTTTCTTCTTTTTTTTAGTTAAAATCATTAATTCAAAGACTCTTCAGAAGAATACATTCGTTTACTGCTGCAAGTAATACGGTGATAGAAGAGAAGAGCAACAAACCCAGTTGGGAAATAATAATAATGATGATAATGATGATAATGATGATAATGATGATAATAATAATTACCGACGCCATTGGGTTAGCCATCGAAATAAGAATTTCAGATTCATCAAATGGCGTTACAGACAAGATGTATGTTTAAATATATAATTTGATTCACTTTTACCCGTGATCCGCATATAACAGGTGCAAAACCATACGTTACCACAGAAATATCAAAACGGATGTGTCCATTTGATAAACATAAGCACCATATGGTACACACACGGTGTGTCCGATCAAAGACAATTTTTTTTCCGTACGCGATATCGCTCGTGCATAACTAATATTGGTTGTCATATTCGCAGTTAATCTGGCAATAATGAAAGGTGTGACGGGTGATTACATGTATATACATGATACTGAAGAGAGGGTGATTGTCATTCATAGATATCTCAAATTCGTCGCCTCGGCTCGCTCCTTTCTTCATTAAATATATCCCTCGCGTCAAAGCGTGAAAGTCTCGATGGACCCAGTTAGTACAATGTAGTTTGCGCTGAGGGGCCAAAAAGGATGTGGACATTCCAAGGCCACTAATGGCATGTAAATACCGGTAATGAAAATATGCATTCGACCAATCGTTATTCTGTTTTTGAGATATTCACAAATTTCCTCTGTATTTCCCTTTAACGAGGATCTCCAGTTGGTATTCCACCATACTACATGCTTGAGGTATTCACAAACTTTTCATGTAGCTTTCGATCCCCAAACATAAGGACCTCCTGCATTCCATTTTCTAAAATTGTCCTTTTGACAAAAGGATGATATGTTTTTAATTCATCACACGTCACACGCGTCAAATCTTTATCCATTCGTTCTTTACGATGGCTGTATTCCTGAGTTGCACAGTTTTCTATGTTGCCATAAAGCTTCCTTAACGTTGTTGAAGGGTTGTGCGGAGCAAGGACGTCGAGACCCTCGAAAGGTCTATAATACAAGGGGAAGATGTCACTGCGTTTGTGGGCTTGATGTTTCCACCAAGGGTTCGTATCACGAATATATGGACCGTCTTCCCTGTAGAATGTGACATCGATGAAAGGCCATCGCCATGTTGCCATGGGTATAGTTTTTGAGTCAGCAGTTTTATAGAATTTAATTAAGTTGTCTTTATGATCCACAGCCGTGTACTTTGGCGCAAGTTGGCGCAATATTGTTAGAAGTTTAGGTCTGTCTTTGGTGTTTACCATCAAATCCATATCATCGTCCCATTGAAGTAGGCAATGACATCGCCACGATCCCAACAAACTCCCAGAGAAAAGAAAATATGTAATTCCATGTGCTTTACACGCTTCATCGAAGACGTAAAGGAGTTCAATAAAGGTTTTGTACTGTGCACGGGTCAGCCCTCCAGAAAGAAGCTTGGCTACATCTGCGGGGACAGCTTTTTCAGGTTTTGTTGCATTTTCAGCTAATCTGAATACGCCTGGGACGGATAGCAGTACGCCTCTGGACGATGTGACGCCTATTGGTGTCTTAGATGTACTGTCTGACACCCTACTTAATCGCGTTATCGACGATCCTGGCGTAAATTGTGGGTTCATGAGATATGTCTTTGTGGCGAACATCCCTTTCCTGATGGTGTCCAGGGAGAGAGAAGGTTGGAAAGCGTGGAAGACACCACTGAGGCCGAGGAGAAATAGAACTGCAGCGACTAGAAGGCAGAATCGAAACACTCCCCTTGGTAGTTGGTTGCAATTGCGTATCGTCATTTAGGTGGCTGGTTGGTTGTATAAGACCTGCCGAAAGAAGAAAACATGTCGGTTAAAGGCGTGGCGAATAGCATATGTATTGCTATTGCACAAAATCTTCGCGCATCTTGTGGTATTAGAAAAATTTGGTTCACCCTAGTTTGTTAAAAATAACAATTTCAACGTGACAGCCATACAAACCTTCCTATTGTGTAGAACGGTATATCGTGATATCATGGCAATATTTAATGTTTATTCACCAGTGTTTGTTTTCTGGTTCTGTTTGATCGAGGTATCTTTTGAGAGCCTCGAATTCTCAACAGTGTTCATTCGGTGCACATTATAAAAGTATGCATTTCTACCATCCTCCATCAGCTTGCCTTCGTGGTTCCTATTTTGATTGAGTGTATTAGGTGCGATAGATGGCGTTATTCACAGGAACAACGGTAAGTTGAAAAGTTTTGTTGATACAAGTATGTGAAAATACTGGAACATAAAGTTGGTCAGACTATACAATGTACATAGGTTTCACGATGCAGGACATGCAATCTGGGCATGTCCACTGGCTAATATGAAAACCTCCTGATTTCTTCCGGATGCACAACTTTATATGTTTCTCTCTTCTTATCCTGGAGGAACAGTCCATTGGTCACACTCTTTTGTTCCGCAGGGTATACCGGTATTTTTCAATACGAATCGGGTATTTTGTCAATCGGCTTTCGCCCGTCGGCACTTGTCCACCCTATAACAACAAATAATTGGGCCATTGGAATGTTATTCCTGTTGGTACAGCGTGATTGTTTTCTATGACGCAAGTGTACACAGTATTTACATGTTAGAGGAAGATTCTTTATTGGTCATATTAGGCCTAGTATTCAGGTGACATTTTGCAGTATACATGCGATTGACGAAATGAAGATCTTTACCAGAATTTCGGATAGTAGATCAACATAATGAAGAACACTAGTGTCACTAATTAGTGTACAACATAGGACGTGTATACAACGTATACACTAGAAGACGCATGAACTTTGTCATTAAATAGGCGACAGGATATCCTATCACTCTCCAGTTGACCCGGTTTTCGTAATTATATTACGTCTGGGGTCATCTTAGTTGATTCGCCGTATAAGACCGTCATTGAATGAGGTCAAAGGACCAATAAGTCACAGAAAACAATGCTTCAGCCATTTGTTTTCCCTAGCATTCTCAGCTGAGTTGTTAGACAATCGGTTAACGTTTACGCAAACACACACAACATTCTGAAGAAATCAGGGGTGGATGTTCGCCTCTTCACCAGCATAATATCGCCTCGATCTCCATGCGCCGATTGGAACCATTACCGACGAAAATGTATGACGGCAGTGTTAAAATATATAACTATTGCCTACATGCAAATGCCGTCATGATGTGATCTGCATGCCAGCGTCTCCAAATTCACTTAGAAAATAATTTCACCGACACTAAGTAACGGTACATGCATGTACGTAACATTCTTCCGTATATTTCCTTATGCTGGTTAGGCCTACTCGCCGGTAAGATACTTCACGCCATAAAAATCCATACGACCTACCTGATCGAGACGTTCTGGTATAGCTCTCTCGCTGGTCGGTCGCTGTCAATCTTTGAATCATACAGCGGTTGAAAGACACGTACAGGAATCTTCACTCACCTTAGACTTGTACCCCCGATACATCGGGACATACATCCTGCCCAAGGGCCTCCATGCAGGTTGCATGATTTACATCCAGATGGCTACCGTGAACACAAATTTATGGCGTTGTCGAAACAGTCGATTATAGATTGTGAGAACTTTAACGGAGTGGAGCTCGTTCTTATCTGCAGATGTAAGAAGATCTAGCCATCTCCAGCAGGCCTTCACGTGACTCATTCCATGTAACTCTACTCAAGTGAGTCATAGGGCCTATATTATATGGTTTTGAATCGAGTTATAAGACTTGGTAACCATGGTCTCAATAATGTCAATGCTAAGATAATGACAAACTATGGCTTCCCTCAGGCCCTTAACATTTTGTTGATTCTGCAGCGAATCACCAAATGTGATGTATTTTAAAGCACCCTTTTTATATGGGTTATCTGGACGTTCTCGTTAGGAAAATGGATCAATCAACTCTATTATAACGCCCATTTAAAATACAAATATATGACATTTTGCCACATATTTCACCAAGATTACACCTGAAAGGTTGTTTTGTATGCCAAATGCATTGCGCCGAGAATTGAAGTTCTCCTGTAGTCCACATTTGGTAGGTACATGCTCAACAAATATATTCATGTATTTGTTATCGGTTTTGTGCGCTGTAAGCTCAAACACCGTCTCTGCATGATTGTCCTGAAGCTAGCATACCTGAATGAACCTGTATCTGTTCCTCCCCGACTGGTGTTTTAAAGTCAACTATCATAACTGGATTTCTCCATTTGGCGTCTCTATCAGCTACATGTGCCACACCTGAATATGTTGGATGGAATAATCGCAGTTAACTTACTTGGAAAGAAACTTGCGTGGAATCCTTATCTTGTATTCACGAACACCGTTAATACTTCTCCACATCGAAGTGTCTCAGCGGAGTGTCTCAGCATGCGAAAGCAAATAACCTAATATTGAATCCTCTGCCAAAACGTGAATTTGTTTTACCTAAATAAACATGTCATCATTGTAGGTTAAGGTTGTTTGTCCACGAGCCAAGGGGTATATTCAGCTGGTACGATATCTTCGAACAGTCAACAACCTTCTCAGAGTCAACGAAATCAACGAAATCGATATTTCGTCCATCCCCGAATGATGGTGGATTGAGAAAACAATGTAAGGATATGCATCGCGGCACGGACACAAATTTTTTATTAGGTCTCCCATCGCAAGGAATAAACTCTATGTAGGCACCGGGATTCTACTGTGTAGTCTAATATTGAACCCTCTGGCAAAATGTAAATTTGCTTTTCCTGTTTTTTCCTAAATAAACATGGCATGATTGTATTATCAGCAGTTGGTGCGATAACTTCAAACAGTCAACAACTTTCTGAGGTGTCAACGAAATCGATATTTCCTCCATCCCCGAATGATGGCGGATTGATAAAAACAATTTAAAAGATATGCACCTTGGCCCAGATTAGGTCCGCGATCGCAAGGATAGGCTTTCCCCATCTGTATAAACTCTAAGCCCATATTGGGATAAATGTACTGACCTCTTGCCAAAAACGTTCCAATGTGGTTACTAAGTGCAAATATGTATCAAATTTATCTTTTGTGTGCGTTTAAAATGTGAATACTGCCGGAAAGGAACTGAACAGATGGGCAACAAGTGTTCAGCAATTCCTCCTGATTCTTTTGTATGCCTATGCATGGCGTCAAATTCCAAAATCGATACGAGCATATGCCGATAATTGATCGCTTACGTACAGAGGATGCATGCACTTGCGACAACGCGTGCAGTGAATGTCACATTTCATGTAGGTTTTATGGGTTTTTACTCTTTTCTCGCATTATACTAATTATCTGTTACCTTGATTTATTATAACCAATGACAGAAAGAAAAAAAGTTTTTCTAATTATGACCTTAGCAACATGTACACCGCATAAAATGTGCATTTAATAATTGATTAATGTTCATAGAACCATTATCAAGCAGTCCAATTTGAAATAATAGCCTTACCATCACAACCTCAGATGACAGTGAAGTGTAAGGTCTATCTCCACATTGAGCGTGTCACGCCACGTGACATTTCACGGATACGGCCAAGACCCGTATACACAGGACATCAAAGGGGGGGGGGGGGGAGAAAGGCGGACCGAATTCACGTAACTAAATAAATCTCAGGAAGAATACGTCCGCCGAAATGTTATACTCCGACGTACGATATGACAGTGTAACAGAGGAAAAACATCAAGGTCCAACCGGGGATAATTTGTTTAGATGCTGGTGTGTCTTTGGATAATTAATTAACCCTTTGTATCACGGAAGAACCCGGTTGTGAGGACACTTTCCCGAACAGGGGGAGTATGTAGTGGTGGCATCATTCCTACTAGCCCAGGCTAGAGGGAAATTCCCTTTAGCTCAGTCGTTAGAGTGATGGCCTTATAAGCGAGAGGTCCCGAGTTCAATCCCCGGTTAGACCTTAATGTTTTTCCTATGTTACAACAGGAAGGCCCGAAACTTAATCCAGCCCTGGGACCCTATAGGGTTCCCTCTGAAAACTTTTTATCAATGATATACATGTACATGTATGTAAATATTCTCAATGATCTGAGACTAGTGTGCGGTCTGCCGTTGACGATAAGGAACGCTCGAACATGTCGAAAGGAATTCGAAAAGCTCTGTTTGGGTTAATACTTGATTCATGTAACTACCAAAAAGCGATTGATACCTAACTGGAGGTTGGTTTGTCTTATCATACACAGCGAGGGGGCACCCCGTATAGGCTTTAACCAACAGTGTTGACCGTAACTGAAGTGTTTAAGAATGTTCACATGTTCATCTATGTGATATTAATGATGCAGCGAAAAGATCCCAATCATATGAAACACATACTTAGTTAATTAAGTTATGAATTGATTGAATGTAATGATACCTTGATAAAATGGTCAGTATTTTTGCTGTCAAATTGTTAAATTTATTGCAGTAAAATGGGGACGAGAATATCCTCTAAAATGTAGGTTAACAACCTGTATTATTAAAGGGTCAACGATTCATGGATTACATTGATAGGCCTTCCTCACCAGGAGGAATCGCGGTGGCCCAAATGAGGTAAAGGTACTTGAATTATATATTTCGGGGTGGGGTTATGTACCAACCAGTCTACGGAGCTCTTTCAACGTTGAAACATGGATACATTCTGCACTCTTCGGAATCTGGCGGTTTGTCTGTGTTTCCTTGCAGGTAAGTTTGATTTATCTTTCACACTGTCTTTTGCATTTTTACAACAAATGTTTCTGGTGCAGAGCATTTTGAACTGAAGACAAAATTTCTACAGCCTCCAATACTCGCAGCATCATTCGAATCGAGAGTGCAGTATCACTCTGCATGATTGTCAGCCATGGCGCAATTTTGTCCCTCAACGCGTCTCCTAGGTTACTTCACGTGTTTTCCTCCTCAAAACTAAAACAAAAACATCGTCGTGCTATGCCGCTCTTTCAAAATCGCAATAATCCACTACACTCGGATATTCACGCATCAAAGTAAAAACGGCCGAGACATAAGCGTGTGACCCTTCTGAAGAGCAACAACTGAAATGCAACAGTCGAAGTAAATGCAAACTTGTGTACACATGATTACAACTTAAAACTGATTTGTAACATGGTAGCAAGGCGTAGTGTGGAGAAAGAATGCTCTCATTTTAATGTCGAGATGACGCAGGCATTGGCTCTAGTTTTAGAAACTTCATAGTTTATATCAAATTTTTTTAGGACCATCATTCGGACAAGTCTTAGTAAGCACTGAGCAAAAGTTGACCAAGAAGCTATTTACGGACAGCAACTATGACAAGGAAATTTTCCCCTCCAAGACGGCCAATGACACGCTAAAGGTTTCCCTTGGTTTGGCTGTAATCAGCTTGATCGATGTGGTAAGTTCAATTATTCTTACAGCGGAACAAGAGCCGGGAGGTGCATGGATGCCAGAAAGGGTGCTCACCAGTTGACTAAATGTGATATCATTGAGCAAAAGCATGGATCTACATGTAACTTTTAAGTCACACTTAAAAACATATCTTTTTAGGAAGCACTTTTTCGGTGACAATGCACTCTAGAATGTTTTATAGTCATCTTGTCTCTAATTGTCTTACCTAATGTCTTATAGTCTCAGTTTTATCAATCATTGTTTTACACAGCAAAATTATTGTATGCATTGAATTTTTTTTTTTTTTTTTTTTTGTAAAGCGCCTTGAAGTGTTTTACAAAAGGCGCTATATAAATTGTTTTAATAATAATAATAATAATAATAATAATGATAATAATAATAATAATAATAAGTAAATACATGTTTATCTAAGTTCGTTTTTTTGTTAGGGAACTCTACGTCAGAGGATGTGTTACGTACGCCTGATAGCAATCAGTTTTTGAATATCAATGTTGCACTGACTATTGCTCCGGACGATAGTTAATAGTTGACACAAAAAAAGATCATAAACTTTTTTAAGCATGTGGTCGAGGTCAATACTTGTTGTTTCCAGTTTGTTTGATCTCAAAACCTGCATTAGTTACTGGGACAAGAGCAATCAAATTTGCATTTTTTGACACTTCTGCACCCAAGCAGGCCTTATTTGGGTTTATGAATAGCAGCATAAGTGTCATACCTATAGCTCATTATGACACTTATAGTTATGATCGGCCGCGCTGATATATGTTATGGTGGTGGGGCGGGGTCAGGACGAGCTTGATAATCTACCAATCTACGCAAAATATACAAACTGCTCTTCAGTTAATTTGTAAGATTGCTATATGGGTGCAGAAGATGTTTTGAATGACTCTTTTAAGCTTCGATTCCGTTGTGTAGTGCTAAGTGTCTAAGACATCGTAAACATCGGTAAATTTGGAGAGCTTTGTGGGTGTACTGCTCTCTCCCATCAAAATGAAGTAAAAACTCAAGTAGAGCGCTGTTATCATATCCCTGTTTTATAAACTTTCTCTTCAGGACGAAAAGAACCAGGCCCTGGTTGTCAACGGCTGGGTGAGAATGGTAAGAACTCTTCATAAAGGCTATGGCACAGATCTCAGCGCCATCAAGCAGAGCTAATCGGAACAGACTGTGTCCAGGCAGTGGTTTAGGAAGCGTCCGAGGACACGAGTCAGTATACGGAAGTGGGGTGGATCCCGGGGTGGGTCCCTTTGCCATCATCATGATCGGGTGCTAGCGAAATTAGATGTGGTCTGACTGTGGCCAGCCATCCCCATTTTCAACAGCACCGTGGAGATAACAAGCTAGGCTGGTGACACTGTGGATAATTCTATGAGCAAACTCGCGGTGCATATTGAAAAAAACCACGACATCGCGCCGGCATATTCTTCATATTGTGTCCACTTCTGTTGCACAATTTGTTGCTGTTGCTGCTGCTGTTGCTTGTTGCTTATTAATAACATCCCTCTTTTTCAGAAATGGAATGATTATCGCCTGCGATGGGACCCTGCCGCCTATGACGGCATCAGTTTACTCCGCGTCAGTGACCAGAGGGTTTGGCGGCCAGATATCTTCCTTTACAACAAGTAAGTCACGTCCAACGTGAGGGGTTGGCAAAAGTCCGTTCATCTCGATCCCACCTTAACAAATTCACTGAAATCCTTTTTCGTAGGCCGTGGATATGCTTAGTCTATTCCTTTTCTATCAGTAATTGTTAAGTCGAAGTGATGCTAACTGCGCGTGATGGGAACATTAGCTGTTGTGTTCGTAGTGGCCTTCTTGATTTGGAATTTCCAATGGATTTGGTATGGAAGTGTATTCCATGGTCACAGCTATATGTAGCTGTATGTAATCATTTCTTTGCAGTGCCAAATCTGCATACACTTATGCAGACCAACAAGTTAACGTCATTGTCTACAGCGATGGTCACATTATATGGATCCCTCCCAAACAGATCATGTCCCACTGTGCAATGGATATGAGAAAGTTTCCCTTCGATCAACACATGTGTCACCTCGCGTTTGGCTCTTGGTCGTTCGATGGTAATAGGGTACGTAATCTTGCTCGTGGCGTCCAGACGCGAAGATGCACCTGTGTAGCGACCAATCACCAAGATGAATCTTGTGGCGTCCAGACGCCAAGACATGCATGCCCAATGCTTCCTGCCACCAAGAAATATGGGCAAAGTCCTGTTGCATTAATATCCGCAAATCTCCATTGAAAAGTTCGGTTGGTCTTTTTGAAAGTTATGTTTCTACGGATATCAGGCCAGCAAGCGTTTTTTTCTGCAGTGGTACAAAACAGCGTTGTGTATAACCACGCAGTAGGTTGATTTATCGACTGTTTTACCTTTACAGCTGGACCTCGAAAACTTCGGAAAGGATTACACGATCGACCTGGCTGACTTCGCCCCTCACGACGAATGGGATATCATCCGGAATACAGGGGCAAGGAGTGACAAGTTCTACGCGTGTTGTGAAGAACCTTATCCAGAGATCACCTACAATATCACCATCTCGCGAAAATCATCGTACTACTCCCAGATCTTCATCGGGCCTGCTGTCGTTATGACCTTGCTCATACCGTTTATTTTCTTGCTGCCGCCGGAGTCGGGCGAGAAAGTCACTCTAGGTAATGCAGATACATGTATTGTGGAGGTCAAACATTCGCTGCGTTGTGGATCTAGTGGCATCTTGACTCTCAATTGAGCGTTCGTACATCGCTACATCATAACTATAAAACTACGGGGATCAAGCAGCCTACAGAGACGACCATGAAATCAAAATGAATAGGGTATTGTCAATGAGAAATCAAATTCGTACAATATAGTTGTGTCTGCTAGACTACATGTATTTTGCGTTGCAAAAGAGTGTTTTGTTGCTAACGCCCGATATTTCTGAAATCTGACTGGTAGTCCGGTTTTTGCAGGTGTTGGTATTATGATCTGCCTCGTCCTGATGGTCCTGATGATGGAAGGATTCCTGCCATCCGCACTCTCCACGGCACCGATCATTGGTAAGAATGACATCACTAACATATGCATGCGAATATATCAAGGAACTTTAGAGATTTGGCAAAATGCGACTATACAAAGGAAATATCATAACATAATAGCCATCGGGAAAAACATATTTGGTAGTTTTGATACTCAATGATTACAGTCATGCAAATTTGTAGCTTTCGGGCGTCATTGAAAAGCTCCACGAAAGACCTTGTACAGTTGACATTCCCAGATGACATCCAGGCAATACACATCTCATTTCAAATCCTATTCCAGCCATGTATTACACGTCCAGCTTCATCCTTATGGGAATCTCTGTGGCATTCTCCGTGAGGACCTTAGGAATGTACTGGCATGGCTCGAACTCATCTCCACCAGCACTGCTATCAAAGGTATACTCCTTCATAGCTCCCCTTTATGCAAAGCTTCTAACAGTCCAGTACCGTACCGGATATAAACAAACTTGTAAACTGACACCTGCATTGCAAACAACCTAAGGCTAGAAAGACAATTCCGATGTAGCATCATCCCTGACTGAGATGAACCTACGACTACAGCACTATACTCTATGTGAGAGGAGCCAAGGAAAGCGGGGTACCGGGAAGGCCGCCTACACGTATGACTACCAATTCTTATGTTGACGACCACTGTCATGACTGACTGTGAAATGCTTTGTCGTTTGGGTTGCTCTTTTTTTAGGGCAAAAGATGTGATATTAATCAGATTCTTGGAAACTCTCTTCCGGTTTCCATCCCTTGTTGATTACAACTGATACTCAGCTCAACTTCGAATCTCTCTTCTAGGTATTCGTTGATGGCCTGGGCCGCTGCCTCTGCGTGAAGAGGGATAACTACTCGGGCGTTTCCAACGATGAGGGCCGAGGGGATTCGGACATTGAGGTGAAGTCACCTAAGACCGGTCACGGCCGCAAGGAGTGGAGGCTCATCTCCATTGTGGTGGATCGACTCCTTTGGATCATATTCATGGTGGTCGCAATTATTATGACCATTGCCTTATTTGTCTAGTAATAAGGAGATTTCTTATTCTCATCTACTATATATGTAATTAGTACAAATGATATGTAGATTAGCATAAACATCTGAGTTGTTTGTATTTATGTGTCTAGGTGGTGAAAGATAAATACCCTTAGTGTTTTCACCTCGAACTAATTCTACCGTATATGCAAGTACACTTCCGTTGTTCACACTTTTTGTATTCATCTGATCATAAATTAACGCATCTTTATCTTTTTGTCTATAAATTTATAATAAAGGCTTTCTACTCTACGCAATTTTCTGTCGTCCATAATAATACATGTAAGAGTGACTAAAACATACCTGGAGCGAATAATTTTGCTTGGTGATTTCGCATATACAAAGTAACTGTAACCACATGCGTTGTCGGAATCGCGTTTCGGGGCTGCATGAGCCGTCAACAGTAATTTATTTGTAATCTACTAGTAATTTAAACTAGGACAAGGCCTCATCACGAGTAATGAGCCTGCATGTCCTGGTATGCGCAGAAGCTTGTTCTTTCTCGTGCAGTCACCACACCAACCGGTGTGATAGTGTGCAAAAATGAAGACAACATTACTTCTTGTTGGATTATGCCACCTCCTTGGACTGGGGATAACATTAGTCGGTAAGTTGCAACTTCCGATACTGCCTTACTCGGTGGGGCCGCTCAAAATGATGAATCAAACTACCGGTACTTAGTTAGCTGGTAGCGTATGGTAGTTTGGATGTCATTGTTTTGGTGTTCAGGGGCGTTTTCTATGGCAGCTGCACATCGGTCGATGTGACACTTGTCATCTTGATCACACTACAGTGAGCATGTGGCAGTGTATCGGTGGTCTCCCCGGTCAGTCCATTTCGTCATTCTATATGTATTCATACTGTCTCATAGGAGGAGGGACGAGACCGGCCCACCGCATCCGGAGTGTATGTACCGGTAACACACACAGAACACCCATTTTACGATCGACCATATTGACCCCCCATTGCTCTGCTTCAAGACAACGCGCGTATGGGCGGAGGCTGATGGAGGCAATACCGCTGGAAGTTCAGTCTGCTATCTGACTAAATGCTTTAGGTTGAATTAGAACAAAAACCTTTTTTCGATACCCAAATTAGGCGTTTATTCAATCTCAAGGTCCCTGTTCTGATATCGAAATCATGGGTCTTGTTGGAAATTATGCAATAATAAATCAGTGACCAAATATGAAGCACGTTGCACGTAACTTACATATTGTAATTGCCAAAATTACAATAATTGATACAATAATTGCAGTTATTCGCCGAGGAATAAATCCTGGACCTTCTACACTCGGCCTCAACGCACTCCTGGTACGTGCGTGTACGTGTTTCTAGGCCAAGTGTCATTGCCATGTGCACTTCTGACCCCGGCTTCCCTGCGATTGATATGCTGATAACGCCTGTAAAAAGCATGGCAGAGAAGCCAGCATCGCCATTTCTTCGTCGCACTATCACTTCGGCTTCTGTAAAGCTTTTGTAACACCAGTATGAAACATTACGCCGGTCACTTCTGAGGTCGCACGATGTGATAGAGAGCGAAATTCTCTGGGACATTATTTTGATAGGGTACATTTCCTCCGCCCTGATCATGATAAATAACACCAAGCTTTGGCCAAGTAATATGAATCTTGCCTATCCTAGAGGAGGGGGGAGGAGGGGTTCAGGATAAATCGATATTTGCCGCATTGATGGATGCATGATTTTGGTATGCTTATGACCTATCGGAAGGATTACTGGTAATCTTACGGGGTTTTTTTCCAGCTGCCGATGCCTTCAACGATGATCACCGGCTGATTACAGATCTTTTCAACTCTTCAACCTACGTTACCGATGTATTTCCCAGGAAGAACAATTCACACACAATGAGAGTCGACTTTGGTTTGGCTGCAGTGGGCGTCGACCTTGACGAGCTGAACAAGATTCTTCACATTCATGCCTGGCTGAAAATGGTAAGCACTTTTGGCCGGGCCGGGTCATTCTATTGATTGCTTTTATGGCTTTATCCCAGAAAAAAAGATTTTACTTTACTTCATGAGTTCAATCTGGTAACGTCTATTTTTTAGGTCTGGAAGGACCCACGCCTTGCATGGGATCCTGCTAAATATGGCGGTGTGAAAGTCCTTCGTGCAAGCGATCGACGTGTTTGGAAACCGGACATCGAACTTTACAACAGGTAACATGAACAAGTGCGGCTGTCGATTCAAACCCTATATTCCCCCTCCCCTCGTTCAGAGATCGACGATGATCCGATGATCGCTGGAAATTCCGATTTTTTTCTATCGACGATTTGACATTTACCATTTTAATTTGCCCCGTGACATGTTGACCAACTGGATCGAATCGTTCTTATCGTTTAATCGGGATATGCAGCACGCGTTTGTAAAGTTCGCGTTCAGTGGTTTTGTTCAAGATAAAAATGATAATGATAATGATATTAATAATGATATGCCAGCAATAAATTGTAGTGAGAGTCTGGTAAAGTTGGGTTTTCCCTGTGGGTTTTCCCTCTTTTCAGCGCAGAGGACTCGCGACTTTTCCCCCAAGATAACCATATACATGTCGTGATATACAGTGATGGCACCGTGCTCTGGATTCCGACCAGAGAACTGCAAGCGAAATGCGCGATGGACCTAAGGCGTTTCCCATTTGACTCACACACGTGTGCTCTCAAGTTTGGGTCATGGACTTTTGATGGATTTAAGGTAAACCGTTTCACAACCATATAAGACACTAGGATGCAATAGGCCCAACGTATACATAAATATTGCAATCAAAAGCTCTTCGCGAGAAAGATGCATGTATCTTTCCGAGTGGCGAAGACGTGACATAACTTGAATATATTTCATTCAGGCCCTGGGACAGTCGTTCTCGGCCCGCCACTGAATATATACATTCAGAATCATTTGATAGTTTTGGTCAAACTCCTTCATGCGGGAGTTTCCGATTTGGCCCGCCCTCCGACGGGGTTGCGTTTAGCTGTGGTCCTTTTTTCTGGTAATCACCCGTCGATTTACGGCAAAATTTGCTCTCGCATCGCAATGCCAAATCATATCTACAGGGGTGCTGCTACCGAGAAATATAGGTCCTCAAGCTACTATATTATAAGGAACGATCAAAACTCCGCGAGCCATCGCATCGCGCCCGGAAACACAAATCTGAATTGACGATATCTCGCCTTTTATTGCAGATCGATCTCGATTTCTATGAAGGACGCCGCGCCATCGACATGAATGATTTTGTGCAGCACAGTGAGTGGGACGTCACCAAGACCCTCGGGGAGAAGTCGGTCAGGTATTACCCATGCTGTACGGAACCTTACCCTTCCCTCCAATTCAATATCACCTTTAAAAGGCGGGCGACCTACTACTCCAATATCTTCATCGGGCCGGCTGTCGTGATGGCGATGCTGATTCCTCTAACCTTCCTCATGCCGTCAGAATCAGGGGAGAAGGTCACACTAGGCAAGTATTCGCAAAGCATTTTTTAAATATGTTATTGATTCTTGTGTAATAACTCAATTCACTGGCTAGAACTGACGAGTGCTCAATTTTTGACAGTTGTCTCGATATGGACAGTCTGCGATGGTCCAGGGCAACATCTATCGTCTCGCTTGGGTATTGCCATTTGGAGAAAAGGGACAGTTTACTAGAAACTTGTCGAGCGAGAAGCCGCATCACAAGACGATTCCTAAAGAAGGGGGACAACTCGTTCAGATAAAGCACCTCCCGTGTTAGGCCTATCCTTTCCACGACAGCAGAGAGAAGACTGGCCGAATTGGAGAGTCGGATGAGCTCTTCAAGCTGTCGCTCGACGTACGTCATGGGTGGTCGAGGACATTTCTTCTACGTTCATCAGAGGTATCTCTCTGTAACTTATACTCCCGACGAACCCCGTTGCGGCGAGGTGTAGTCCACAACTTCAGGATCAGATTGGGGGAAATCTAGTCTGGTCACTGACACAAACAAACAGATTAATATAGGTCAAGGCCTACCCGGTAATGGTTACAGGGTTTTGACTGTCAAGAGAACCTTATTTTTCTTTTCCAGGTGGAGCAATAATGATCTGTCTCATTCTGATGGTACTGCTGCTGGAGAACTACCTACCGTCTGCACTGTCCACCGCATCGCTCATTGGTAAGCTCTTCAAATGACGTCGCCTTGGGATTCACCGAGGTGTTTCCCGACGATTTTATTGGGATCAGGTTACTACAGCCCTGCAACGTTTAAAAATCAGTCCTATCCTCGTTCAGTGATTGTTTAGGCACCGGGATGACTGGAATGGTATATGTCTAGAAGAGACAAATTAAACTATAAGTGTCAGCCCGGCATTACCTTGAGACATTCTGTCTTTGAATACCCCGCCCATGGCCACGCACCCCTGGACCACCGCAGATGTGGTAGAGTCTCCATTCGTGATCTACCAGACAACACTCCCAACTATCAGTGGAACAATCTAAGACCATGACCTCGAGCGAATGAGAGATAAAAGTGATCACTAGTCTTCATGGTGATGAAAGTTTTTCTCTATTTCCAGCCATGTATTACACGTCGAGCTTCATCATGATGGGCGTCTCCCTGGCTCTGTCTGCGCTGACTTCAAACCTGAGCCGTTGGCAATCTCAACCACCCGCTGCATTGTCTCAGGTATGTTATTTGGTCTTTGTGACTTGTTCATCTGTTCAAAACTGTGATCTAAAAATCCCGACTCGACGTGTAAGGAACTCGCCCTCGAAACGATCCATCACATTTCGCCAACCCAACCATAAACATATTGTTGTATTTGTGTCATTCCAGATCATGATCGGATGTTTTGGCCGCATCCTGTGCGTAAACCCCACCACCCATTCGAGCGTGAAAGAACATGACGATCCCGGGAACAAGGGTCAGGCGGATGAGGTCAGGATGGTTGAACCCAGAAAGGTGGTCAACGAATGGAGAGTCATCTCTATCGTCATGGATAGACTGCTGGCTGTCGTCTTCCTCGTGGCGGTCGTGATACTGACCATCGCAATCTTCGCTTGATATGGAATCGAAGGCAGGTGCCATGAGAGCTTTATAGACCGGAGGTTATATGACGTAATGACGACATGTACTTTTAGTATAGTTCCAAAGATTTAACCGCATTATAGCACATGGAAGCTTGCACCTGTTTCTACCGGGTGCATCAGAATAAATGTAGAGTGATTCTCTCTAGACTCTTTTGTTGTTGTTTTCTCAGTTACCATACTGATACAGCGTTGACAATGAAACACAAACGCAAAATTGTGTATAAAAAATGCGTTTATTAACACTTTATCAAAAATAAGACGAAATAAAATGAACTTTACAAAGAATGTACTTATTCATTACATATCCTGGTAAGTGCTAGGTTTCAGATCGCATAGGTGTCGCATGATCATTATTTGAGTTGAATCCCATCCAATTGATGCTAAGTTATCACTAAAAGTTCCTAAGGAAATAATACAGGACGATACAGTTGACTGGGCTTCGATCCGTTTGTCGTATTTAGTAAGTCCAACTGAAAACACACATACCGGTACCCGTAACGTTGCGGAAACACGCAACAAACTATTTAAGTTTTTTCTTCTTCACATAAGCATCGAAGTCTTTCTTGTTGAGCTTATAGCCCCAGTGTTGCAGCGTCTGACGAACTACGGGAGATATCGTCTTGTTATCGAATCCGCATCCGCTCTTGACGCACTTGGTAATAAGATTGTTTCTCCATCTGCCGGTCACACCCGCACATCGCGCCCAGCGGCCGATCTGTCGGTCATCATCAGGGGTTCGCCTTCCTTGGTAGAACCTGGCAAAGAAAAAAATATGAGTTGTTTGTCAATGAGACCTCGAACTACCCTTATCAGTATCTTGGTTTCATTTTTTCTTCCTGTGTAGTCTCGATCTCGCAGACATTCGCCGCGTGTCAGTGTGCTCCTACTGAGTGCTAGCTTAAGTGTTCGCGCATGTACCTGCAATACCACTGGAACCAGCCATAGGGGTCCTGTGCGTGTATCCAGTCGCTTTCCTCCCACATCTGAAGACTACCTCCGCACTTCACTTTGTAAGTGTTCGACGATTCTCGATAGGTAGATGAGGAAACCTTCTCTGCAACTTTCAGGCCTTCCAGCCAATCCTCGGGAAGTTCCTTGTGCACTCCATTGTACTGCTTTCCTGAAATACAAAACGATATATTCAGACCATGCGAATTTATACAACTTCAATGGTGGCGTTAGAAGCAAGGGCTTTTTTAACTCCTCTGCAAGTTCTTTCCAAACTAATTATGTGTATCAAGCCGTCAAAGTTTCAAGAATCGATTTCTTACCGGTAACGCCAGATTTGATGGGCCTGAAGTAGGTCCCGCCGAAGCTTCCGGTCTGCAGGACTTCCTTCGGTGTCATGTTTGGTTGGAAATCAGGGTATCCTTCAAAGACTAGCTCCCCTTTATCATTTCGTTTAGGCGATTTGGCCACGAATTCGAGAACGGTGGTCTCCTGGAATAATATAGCAGATTGATAGAGTATTGAATGGAGCTGTTTAACCTATCCACTGGCGTCCCCAAACTGGCGAGAAGATGTTCTTGTCCCGCGTTTTGATATTGAGGGCCGATCACGATTCTTACCCCGGTTCTTTTTTCATCTTTCTTATCGATTAACTTCGGGTATGACGTAGGTACTTTCCTGGTTAGACTGGGGTCCTTCTTTGCAGAAGATTTGGCTGGGGTCACGTGTTTAGACGCGGTTTCTTTTTGTGATGAAGACGTTTCCGCTGAAGACTTCGATCTTTTTGTCTTTTCGTTTCTAGGGACAGATTCTGACTTTCGTTTCGGCATCCTGAAAGTCAAGAAAGAAGAATGTACAGTGAAGGCCTATATACAACTACAAAAGTCCGTAGGTACCAAGACACCACTGCCCCCTAAAGACGAAGACAATGATTTGGATTTCTCGGAGTCATTTTTCCATTACTCCGACTAAGGGGACTCGTTCATGTAATGACCTTTGGCTGAAATATCATGATCTTGACCTGTATATGAAACGCTGACGTGGTGTCATTACGTCAACTGCAACACTCAAGCTTTTCAAGGTTTGCCTGAGTTATGACATCAGTTTTCTTGGAGCAATTTATTTTGAAGCACGCTGTATACATGTTGTTTACAGGGGGTATCAAGAAAAACTTGCATGATGTGGTGTCCGATAGTGCTGAGTTACTTGAGGTAGGCCTAGAGGCATTTTAGAGCAGTTTGTTCTCTGGCGCGCCGTACGAATTGTTTACAGGGTGTATGAAGAAAAACGTGTATGTTTGATAGAAATTGTGGGTTGGCACTTAAGAGTAACCAGACTGGTTACTCTCTAAGCTCTAAGGTTGGCATAACAAACGTGCTTCAATCATTGATAGGCTAGCATACATATCACTAATGATTAATAAACATTGTGAATCTATCATGAGGAAGGCGCAGACAACTGCATGCGTACACTTACAGCACGCAGTAAACATACATTACACATACACTACATGTACATGTACCTGTAGTATACGTCTGCGCTGCAGCAGATCCCAAACCTCAGTCGCATTCCCTCCTCAATAGACCGGAATAGACCGGAATAAATATATATAGTGAATGCAGTGAATGGAGACACCTACCTAATGTAACGTTTGTATTGCCGAAAAATAACACGGATCGATATAAACCTCGACTACAAGACATACACAATGGGATACAATGGTCTACACAGTGCCTTATACCACACTGAAGCCATTATATAACATTGTTTACATCGGAGGTCAAGGTCACAGAGAGATGGACCCAAACTTTTCAAGCGGGATTATTTAAATGACCATGCAGTTTGAAGCTCTGTCGTCTTGTCTTATCGGGTGGCTAATAATATTTCCTAAACTTGCTGCTACGTACCCATGATTAACCTCTATCATAGATTTTCCTCTACGTATCAATGAGGAAAATCGTGGATGCGTTAGAACATTGCCACAGCCTTGGGAGTGTGCTTCAGATTCTTGCTAACAGATCACACATCACACCCTGTAATAATTCCTCCCTGGCAGACGATCGATATATCTAATGATTATAGCGCTGGCAACTTATCGCCAATTTAACAAAATAATGCAAACTTAGTCAAAGTGTTTTGATAAATATCATGAAAATGTTTATAATGGCATTGTATAAGCTTAATAGACATGTTGTGAAGGTGAGCTTAGGTATACACCACCTAAAAAATTCGACTAACAGTTACCGTATTATGGGCCAACTGGTTCAGTTTCTAGTCCGCTCAGTCCGGGAATCCAGTGATGAATTAAATGAAACGGCCCCGGGCAAATGTTCACCGGCTTAATTTCTGCTGAGATAAGGCTCTCTCATCATGATAACATTGCGATGTACCTCACTTTATTGAAGAAAAATTAAAAAATTGATTTCATAAACTACTGAACTGCATATTGATTGTCGAGGAAAACACTTCATTGACTGAAAGGCTAATACCATTGAGTTGTTCATATAATTTACAAAAACATTCCAACTCCCTTTACTGTTACCTGTATTGACATTCCGTATAATTCCAATAAAATGCATAGATAGTTCCGATTATGACCTATACTTCCTTAAAATTGCCCATCTTGGCTTATACTTGATGATTAGAAGAAGTGAAATGATAATTAGAATTGTTACGACAATTAGTGCAGGGATGATGTAGTTCCTGAAGGTATACGTCTCACAATACAAGTGAGACTTTAGCCGACATTCAGGTTATTGCTCTCTCGCCAGAGACCCAGAATTTCCTTCGATGAGAGTTCGTGGCTTGTCGCAACACAAGAGCAATAGTAATCTACTTCTAAGATGGGTAATTTACGATATCTGTGAAAAGGGAAAAGGGATTTTCTCTTATAGCCGAGTCTAGTTATACAAAAAGCGATATAGATATCATCTAAGTGGAAAAACGGAATGGTCTTAGAGATTGTAACAATATCTTGGACAACTTTCTTTGGCATGATGTAGCCAGTCCCAGAGCAGAACATAGGGTAGTTTGAAAGCGGGTACGTTTCGTGGTCCGCATACCACTTCGAGGACTTTCGCCTGACTGGTTCCACCGGGCCGAGACAGTCCCCAGCAATCGTCCCAGTGAGGTCATTTTGTTCGATAGTTAAGAGGAGGTTTGGAACATTGATGATTACGTCATCATCAGTCTTCATAACGTATCGCGCATCGGGACAGTTCTTCAACACCCAGCTAAACCCGTATATAGCCTTCAGCGTAAGATTCCCGTAAGAATCTCTGAAATCTCCGATCACAATATCACGATGTTTCTCGTATTCCTGTTTTAGAATCCGCCGCGATGCCACACCGTGTACATGCCCGAATAAAAAGAATATCCTGATGTGATGATAGTATGGATTCACGCTCCCACCCCACGTGTGTCTGATCAGATGTCGTTGTAAATGATTCAACGACTTACTGAAGATCAATAAAACAACTCCGGCTTCCTTCGGTCCAAAATTGCACACAGAATCACGATCCTTGGTCTCATGAACCTGCTTGAGATCAAGTGGGAAACAGTCATCACATGCCACCTTGTGCAGGAACGTCCGGACCGCCTCATCCGTTCTCGAAACCTCCATGAGTTCTAAGACACACCAGGCACTTACGAGCAGAAGCACCACGAACGATAGAAAGATAACAATGCGCCGCCGGTTCTTCACGAGCCACGCCTTCCATCGTGTCTTGAGGGACTTCTGTGTGATTTTCTGACGGCATGACTTTGCCATGTAAACCTGAAACACACCATATATAATAAGTTAATTCAATATTGAACAGAGATTCTAATATTAATATTTAGTCTCGAGTAGTAAGTCAAATCCCCACCTCGATAAGGGGACTTAGTGATCTCGGAGCCATGTGTGTCACGATGCAATGCGTGAAGGCAAAGTAACTGAACACAATATCAATTAACGATAATGTGTAGGTACAGCCCCAAGCAAGGCGTAACCAGGTTAGACCGGTTAAGTTTCAGATTAAGTCTCCGATAGCTGCACTGCCTCGGTTTGAAAAATTATTTGGTCTGCAACAATTTGGAGGTTTAGAGTATCAATTCAGCCGAGTATTCATCTTCCTTCATCTAATTGCAACAGAACAGCGCACATGTCATATCAGACCCTTCAATACTAATCATCACCCAGAACGTTCAACGCCGCTGAAATTTAATTTCCACAATCAATAGATACCGAGAGTGGAGAATCTCTGAGGTTTCCAGTTTATTTGAATGGCGGTGAGCGTCCCCGCCAGGCTCATCCAACATTGATCCGAATCTTAATCTTCCTCGCCAGGTTCTCCAGAGAATCGCCGGATCCACCGAATGGGGTCAAGGTCAATGGCGGAACCTCGGGTCAAGGTCATTCTCTCACGGAATTGAAAGCAGGGTTCTACCTCGGGTTCGTACACGGTTGAGGGCTACTTGTGCATCTTTCAGTAAAATGGCACGTGATACCATTAGGTGGGAACGTCAAAATTTCTTTTAAATCCATTGCCATCTGAATAGGTCGACCGGGGGGGGGGGGGGGGCTAGGTTGGAGCTTAGTTTGTTTCTTTTTACTTTCTATACTTTTGTTACGATCCCTTCAGATGATCATGTTTCAGATGCCATTTTAAAGTAAAGTTCGATATAAGATACGCATTGTATGTCTTCAGCACGTAAGGATACCTTCATTGATCTTGCTTCTTAGTTGCCAATAAAAGCACTGGATTCTATAAGATGTTTTACTTAATATGTAACAATGCGATTACGTTCAATATATTTAGTGTGATGCAGTTTGACAGCATGGTCGTTATCACTTTGGGATTTGTCTCGCTGGCTTTCGGGTGATTATGTAAACTTGATCTTTTGCTTGAAAGACTTCCGATGAACATGTAAGACGTGTGAGTTACAAGCATTTTAAGAGATTAGAGTAAGCTCCCCCATATAAAAATGGAGATAAATTTTCGACAGAGAGCAGGCATAAGCGACCTGTAATATTGTCATCCCGATCTAGGACCACTGGTTGTACTAAACTGCTATTAGACATCATCCCCTTAAGTTATTTGACACGTATTGCATTAGAGTGCGATTTCGGTAGTTAAGTCGCATACTCAATCTAAACAACACTTAATGCACCCGAACCCCATCATAACTAATTAGGTATTGAGAACTAAAAGCTATCTCATCATGTTGCCTTGGAATAGAACGATCAGACAACGCACTTGTAGTTTTGTCATGTACGGCTGTGCCAACTAAAACATGCTAAATGCATAGAGTTAATCTCTCTAGCAGAAGCTAATAGCCTCAACCAGTGTAAGAGCCAGCTCCCATTGACCGTTGACATCGATTGCAAGAGAACACTCCGCGTACTGAGAGGTTTGGTTATATTAGACGCCATGGTGGCCCCTTGCAGCGCGGTCAGGCTGTAGAGGTGCTTCTCAAGGAACTAATGAGCGACTGACATGGAGTGATCGTTATTTGATCAATTATCGGGTATCAAGTGTGTAAGTGAGGTTGAGGAAAACTGTCGTATTCACTCGCTAAAGACGTTGCCTGTTTCGGCAGCCGCGGTTCTGAAGTCAAATGATCGAGAGAATATTCTAGCAAGATGCTCAAGACTGACACTCACCCTCCAGCAAAAATGCATAGGCCTTATACATGTACTTGAAAAAAGGGTACACAGCATTGATCACTCATTCACAGTCTCAACCAGATAGAAAACTCTTCATCATCCTCTGTCCTAATGGCAACTGACTACGGCATAAAATATTCCCCATTATTCATAATTAAAACGCCGTGATCACTGATTTGAGTCACTAGTGTGTGTTTATTGCTTGATATTTGTTATTTCAATTAATTACTCTTGACATGATGGGAGTTGTTAGTAATTCATGGTGTAATGAAAATAATATGATAATTGTCGTTCGTGATGGAACGGTCTGTGACAAAAGTTATCATGTCTCGATCTTTTGGTGGTGACTCTGTCCTCCAAGTGCAGTAATAGTCTCGCCTAAGAATTTTATTTGAAGACTAAGTAATAACATTTAGAATCTTTGGAGATACAGTTTTTCTGTGGAACACTGTCAAGATAAATCTCATGTGATCAAATATCGCCACATGATATACACAGCGCATTCATGTCGGCCGTCTTGGCGCAATAAAAAAATGTAACTTATTTATCATTATTGATCATCCCGACACACAAGGCTCCGAGAAGCTTTTGTTCCCAGTTTCCAAAATTCAAACAGGATTGCACCTGCTTCCAAGTTATAATTGTTTTTTTGAAAAATTGATCTTACCCCAAGGAGTTAATCATTTTTAGAATGATCATTAGTCCCGAGTGTTGATCAAAGTAAGGAAATATTTTCTACCCGATATGCACTTAATGAATCGTCGTGAAAAAAACCGTCGTAAATTTCAACACGTGAAATTATGGAGAGCGGTCGTATTTGTATTCATCCCTCATAAAATCTAATGAGAGCCCTTAGATCTTACTTTCAGAGGGGGTCGGATGGGATGTGCATGTACTCCAGACGTTTTTCTGAAATGTTATGGGTTTTTGTGTGTTTGTCAACAACCATCCCAAAATTCGATAGAGGACCACGATACTACCTCAATACTTACAGTATCTTTTTCGCTGGCCCGTCCTACCCTGTTCAGCACACTCTTTCGATAATTCACCTTGGCATCCACCTCTCCGATTCAATTTGGCGTCAGACAGGGCCCCGTACTCCGCCCTCCGTGCATAGATAAGCCGAACACCAGATAACCCAGCATCATCCATAGAACAGGTTTAAATCATCATAAGTATCCGACGAACGATCCAATTAGATGAATTCAAATGAACTGAGAACGACTCGCACGTAATGCGCAAGCATCTTTGATGATCGAAGAGAGAGCTCCAGCGGCCGGTGTCCTCAAGCGGGCGTCTCAGACTATACACCATACAGCGATGATCCACCGCACTTGCCGAGTGCCCCAAGAAGTCGATATTTTGTACACTATATGTACGCTCGTCGCGGATACATCCAATTCAAGTTATGAGACATGAGCCAGTCTCTCCATATATACATAGCTACTGTCTGACACACGTGATGCTACTAGTGATACTTTTCTCATTTCATCTTCAGAGGACTCAGATCGAGAAGACGGGACAGGCTGTTGCTGCATGCTTTCCCTCGCGAATGAGTCATGTTGCGTATGGGCTTGGCGCTCGGGAGGATGGGTGAGGAGAATTTACCCTTTTTTGAAAGAAAATACTCTATAATCTACTAATTCATCGATCTAGTTCCATTTCTGAATATTCAAGTCAGGCTCCAAAATATACAAGTGTTGATCGATGCAATTCAATATGTTCTATTTGGTAAGACAACGGGTGACGACAGATCTTCTGGTTACCTCGGAGTTAACCCCAGTACTATATTTTTATCAAAAGTGGTCGACTTCAAACGCCTGTCAGTAGCAAAAAAGCGATAAATCCTACGGCTCATCTAAGGAAAACCTTTGCTAACTATATGTCTTGCAGTCTGCCAGCGACCGGAACCGGCCACACTGCATGCAATGTATCTTTCAGTGAGAGCTGTGAGGAACCACTCTTTCTCTCCGCGAATGTCAAAGCCCCAGCTGCCCTAAACAGAGAGCAAAAATCGATCGGGAAATAGCCGGCAGTATTTCCATCTATCACTCGATGCTGAAAGCGATGTTTAGGGGAAAGGAGGAGACATATAATGTGTCTCCGGCGTCCAACATGCCGCCATCGATCGCACGTTTATGTTGGTTCAACTTATTTTCTCACAAAACTGTTTGCCTGTGACTCCGCGATAAAGGAAGGTGCTTGGAGTAGGAATGAACAGAGCCAGCGACTGGGGTTGTGACTCCGCGATAAAGGAAGGTGCTTGGAGTATGAATGAACAGAGCCAGCGACTGGGGTATGCATTTACCCAGCCAAAACAGCAGCTACTATATGAATGTCTCTTCTTTGGTTTAACAACTGACTGCAAACGAAAGCGCTTTAACGTGTACATAATTTAAACCACGTTTCCAACATTTCTAAGAAGACAAAATAATAGTATATGTATACCTATTTGTATTTCGACCAACAATAAAATCGGATCGACGTTAGCATCACTCCTCATCAATAATGGAAAAGTTTCCAAAAGCTTTCCGAAATTCACCTCACAGCATCACCAAGCTTCATGCCATATTCATGAAGCTCGACTTATTTTACGAACAGGCGCAAAAAACCTATGTCGTTAATTGCCTTCTGCATTTGAGTGCTGACAGATTTGCAAAGTGAAGCTGTCATTGAAGGTAGAATGTCATGCCTCTTCACCTATTCTAGTAGAGTAGCTGGCTAGCTTGTAAATGTCAAGGGTTGGTCAGGTTATGCCACAAGCCGAGAAAATCTTTTTCGTAGCTCAGAAACAGTTTCCTCCGATTTGTGTAAAGGTTTGGGTAGGTCGACCAGCAGCGCAGGAACTACGATTTTCATAATTCCATACCTAACAGCGATATAATATAATGGCGATGGTTATCATCCTACTATTGCTAACGGCCTTGGGCGGACGCCCCTCCTTTCAACTTGGTAAGTAACTTGCGCCGTATTTCTGAAGGCTTTTAACGCGCCTTCACAAAGACACGAACTTTCAAAATCACCCACACGCCGATGGTCTTTGAAGATATGTTTTTTCAAGTTCACACACGGAGAAATGCATTGGCCATCCATGTCGATCAGGGTCGCATGCACAAAGGAGGCTCTTCCTCATCAGTTTTAACAAGCGTTGCTCCAGAAGATCGCCGCGTGTGTTCACGCAGGAATCGATGAGTGTTTTGGTTTGGTCGGCCGACGTATAGAGTAACAGAAACAAAAGGTCACATTAAGTGGCTTTTGAATACGAATCATGCCCTAAAGAATGAACACATTCTTGATTTAAGAGGTGTTTTCTCAAGAAAATGCAAAAGACAAAATTGATGTCATTTTTTCCCACACCGCATTTTGACACCGTCTTGCATATATACAAGCAGAAGACTTGTAACGGTCTTGCACTTTGATGTACAACTCTCTCTCTTATGCTTTTTCACTATTTGTTGTTTTCAGTACCCACGGGCGCGCAGGAGACAACATCATTGACTACTGAGGCATCCATAGAAACAACGCCGTCGACAACTACAGCTCCTTCTGAAACAACATTATTGACTATCGGGACTACTGCAGAAACAACATCATCGACTACTACGACAATTGGCTATCGGGGCTATAACCATCATTACAACAACTTCGTGACAACAACCTCGTCAACGAATTCTCCTGCAATCACGGTGGCATCAATCACTCAGACCTTTTCAGAAACAACGGCAGCACCACTGACTACTGGGGCTGTAAACGTGAAAATAACAAGCTCGACCACCGAGACACAAAAAACACCAACAACATCTACTGTGCAGGCGCCGGCAGTAGCACCGAGAACATCGACCTCGAATGACCCTGTGATAACGACAAAAGCACCCACTAGGGAACCTCCAGACAACAGTGGCTGGTCGATTGTAGGTCAAATCGCCAAAAAAGGCACGGGACAAACCGGGGTCGAGTTCAGTGCCGGGCCACCTCTGATTGACATGGTAGTCATTGGTGAGAGAGAAGAGTTAACTCTGTTGGGATGCGCCAGAGTTTGCCTTGAAGTCAATGATTGTCTCTACATGATGCATCAGAATGTTCGCGAGAAGATTGGACTGTGCGTCATGTATTCAGCGTTATCGCCTTAGTTTGCCGCTCCAATAATGACCATTTAGAGACTCTTTAAGACTCAGAAAACTAACTGAGGCGCGATAGGTCAAGAAACACAAGCCGAGACAAACGGAGACAATGGCTTTTCCATTACAAGCTGCGGTCATACACATGTAATCACAAACTGTTGTTCAACAGTCCCTATATTAGCATTGAGCTGTTTTGTTCTGCGTGTGTGTCAATTACCACTAGTAATCCCTTCTTTGTGTGACACAATACTTATGTCCTTGGGACGATTTGGACACTTCACCATTTTAGGTGATGACGTAATGTAGTTCATGTATTCAATGTCGGGCTGGAGAACACATGTTATGTGTGGTTGCTCCTGTGCATGCGTGGTTGTAGCCCTTCATAATATGGAGATACATTCCGAATTTTGTATGTAATTTGGTCCGATCGTCCTGTCATGCCTGTGTAGACATGGTTTTGCGTGGCTTATGATGACTATGAAAAACTTTTGAAGCTTGTTCGGTTGCTTCATTGAATCTAGTGAACATTTTGAATTGTTCTTTAGTGATCTCTTATGGTAAAATATGTATGGTAAACAGCATGTGTGTCAGTGCTCTTAGATTGGTATATTTAGGATTGAAGTTAGGCCGGGTCTATTTGGCAAGCCGCTCGCCGAACAGGCATCTTTTTTTGTCCTTGCCGCTTGCCAAACAGCACTAAAAAGCCACCCTGTTTGGCCAGCCGGTCTTGCCAAACAGGTAAAAAATCTACCCTGTTTGGCGAGCTGGAGACTTTACTTTACTATTAATGAGTTCGGCTCTCCATTCAGGACAAGAAAAAGTCGCTGTTTGGTAAGCCGTGCTTGCCAAATAGTCACTTCCTTGAAGTTATATATGCTGTGCAGGTACACGTAGTTTATCAGTGTAAAACTTTCTTCAGTTCAGTTGAATCAGAATCTTTCCATTTTTATTATGTACTCTGTTTTGAATCGAAGTTGTCATCAGATGAATGTACATGTAGTTCACATGGAGTGCCGGGAATCGTAAGAAAAACACAACAGACGATACAGTGCATGTAAAATTGCCGGACTTATTCGTTGATGAAATCAACAAAAGGAGTCTCTTTTTCATATGAAGCTGGAGAGGTGTAATCGATGATGAATCATGACTCACAAAGACCAGATGAGTGGTTTCGCCGCCGTGTGATGACGATGTAGTCGCAATCCTAGTGTATAGCTCTGGTACAATAGAATTCAGAGCAAAGAGTCTTTCACTGGGTGATAAACTAACATATTGACATGGACGATATTTTCTGCAATATGATGTAACTATCTTATTTGTGAGTGTGCCTTGGTTTAAGACATTCTTGAGTTCAACTTCAGTTTGATACCCGCCAAGCTGTGATGTTGATGCCAACCGGGACGACGTAATCACAATGGACTTATTGACACAAACCTCGGAAATGATGGATACAACTTTTGACCAGTAACTGATCATGGGATTTTCATTCCCTTTCTGTTCCTTTACCTGCTGCAGGATATTTAACTTGGAAATGGTGGATACACTTTCGCATACTATGATGCTGTGCTAATCGATTTTTGATATTGTCATTGAGGTTTTGATACAGGCCGGATGTTCCTCAGGAGGCACATAATAATTACCGGCTAACTTCTATGCAAAAAAAAACAAGGACCAAGCCTCTCGATATTAATCAAAATGGCGTTGCAGTCTTAAAAATGGACATCATATGGAGATATTTCACTAGTGTATTTTCCTGAATTATTTTTTTTAATTGTCATCTCTGCTCTGAAATCTGTGGATCAAAGAATGCAACGCAATTTCTATGCCGTCACCACAGACAAAGGCTTTCAAAATCAAATGGGTCGATGGTGCCGCACAATGAACCCTAATCGAGGTCATGATACTTTAAAAATGGCGGGCACGGGCACCACACTGATCAGGTGAGGACATTATTATTTCCTCTGTCATTAGTTTTATTTTGTTACCATTTTTGTCGGAAGAGTTTCGTGTGCCAAGGAAGTACAGCATCTTTGGAAGTCTACAGAACTTCTGTGTTTGGCGCGTGTTAAGTTTGAGTTCTACATGGAATTTCTTTTTTGTCGATAACGATACACAGAACTGACGTGGATGTACCATGTGCGTGAAGTGCTGTTAAAATGGTGTCAATTGTCAATCGCTTCCCGTGGGAAAATCTACAGAGATGTACACTAGAATATGTATTCTGAGTAGTGTCCGTCGTCAACGCCTGCATAGGGAGCAATATGGTAAAAATGTCTACGTCAAAAATAGCTCGCTCATGATGAGAAGTTACATGTGCCATAGATTGACAGAAAAGAGCTAACCTATGTGTAGTGTACGTTCCTGATTAGACGACTAGTCGATACATTTGTGCATTGAAAATAGAGTTTGTTTTTTTTTGTCAGCGTGAATCGTATATCGTATATCGTGAATCGTTTATTCATAGGCTACACATGTATAAATGCAATCAAACGTGATTATTCGAAGAATGTACTAGTGGGTGAAAGGCTGCAATAAACCAATGCATATATACACTGAGAAACCGTGTATCCAAACAGTTTATCGACCATTCCAGAAGCACACACAAATGGTGGTGGCGTAAAAATTGTATGCAAGAGTAACGTTTTTGAGTCTCCATTAGTTAAGACATCGATATCTGTATCAGCAGACACAGTTTTCAAAGATTTCTCACTGTTATTGAGTTCGATACACCTCCATGTATAGAAGTCCGTGATTGAAGTGTAAAATATGAATTGTGGGCCGGAATTCACTTTTCAAAACTCGCCTGGGTGCGACCTGGCCTATTCTTCATTGATTCAATTTGTCATTTGCAAGTGCTAAGATTTTACGAGCATGACAGTGCAAAATCCTCTCTAGCGTAGACCATGGCAGTGATTTAAATTGACCCTTCGTCATCAGTACACAACTGATGAAATTTCAACTGTCGGTGTAATCTGTTTAGCCTCCAATGCAGAGTCTTGTCATAAAAGTCAGAGGCCATTGTGTGACACACGCTGGGCGTTCTAGGAATTGTCATCTTTATCGATCTGGTCTATTCGATTCGAGAGCATCCCATCTTCTTCCCATAAAGCAGAGATCAGGCAAAGATGACTGCGAAGCGACTCATAAGGGAATACAAATACAATGTATTACTCTTTGGATGTCCATCTCTCTGGTGAACGCACAAGTTTCTGATTTTTCACAATCCCTCCCCATCGTAGCCTACGTATATATGCGTACGCCGGCTATAGTCGCGACATGTACATGTATACTTGCATGATAGTCAGTCGCTACAGGCCGGTGTATATAGTCAATGGCACAGTCATCAAAACCTCGGTACTAATATATACCCTCATTTTCTTTCTATCGTAGCTTGTCACCAGCTCTTTTCACCCATGTCTACTTCTTTCTTCACGCTTTAGGGACTTAACCTGTCGAGGTCTCAGTTTCCTCTATGTGTTCGCAGTCATTATATACGGTATTGCACTACTGATGGCACCGATGATATCAAAGGATACCGTAACAAGACTCATTCCAATAGTAAGTAAACTAACATTGTGAAAATGGTACTTCAGTGTTACCCTAACTAGACCTACGGTGGCGGACTCGAAGGATGAGCGTTGTGGCTAACTCAGTTGCAGATTTCCTTAACAACAGATTGGAGATGGTCCCGGCCCGGAAATGTTCTGCCGAAACGAATCATTAATCACTGTTGAGCGAGATATCGCACGCGTTACGTTTTCACATATCGTCCCCTGGTGGCAAGAGACAGAGTTTGATCGAAATTCTAAGGTGTTGTATTAGAAGAGGAGTGCCTCACATGTACCAAAGGTCGTTGAACTGTCTAGGAAGAGGTCAGACTTTTGGACTGACGAAATGACGATAAACGGTAATACAATGTTTTTTAAAGGTGGGAAGATCATAACGATGTTGGTTGTTGGGTTTTTTCTTTGCAGATTTTTTTCTGTGTCCTGTACTCCATATCCATTGTATTTCTTGTCTACGTCCACTGCTACCTGCTAAAAAATGTCGGAAAGCCAATCAAAGGTCCACCAAAGCAAATTATCTACCCAGTGGCAGTGTACTCAGTCTCGAATGACATGAACCGTGATAGCCAACCAAAGAACATCTCAAGTGATGAAGATGACTCGGAAACCACGCCGGAGGCAGACGACAAACCACGTGATGGTTACGATCACGTCATGTTCCAGGAACCAAGTGATACACCGATACCAAGGGTGACTGTGTTCCACCATGGCGAAGCCAGTTACCCGAATTTCTATCTTCGTGTTGGAGCCGTCGGTAAGCATAAATTGTAGGTCGAGAAGCAAGAATCAATAGAAACCAAACTCCAATGCAATCCAACCAGTAGTTTGTGCTCCAGACGATACAAACAAATATTTTCGAATGGACTTTACACAAGTCACTTGGAGTCGAAAAAGTGGCCTTGATATCTGTACTTATTGTCATGTTTCAGTTTTTGGTGCGGGGACAATGCTGTACTGTGGCCTAAACATCGCATCACAGGCACATGACATCACTTGCGGGAATGCGAACAGCTTGCTCTATGGCCTGCTGGTCGTCCAAACGCTCCTCTTCCTCTTCACATTCTACCAGCTATATTTTGTATTTAAACACAACAAAGTAAGTCAGATATTTTAGCAACGGTTCACAATAGCATGACCGTATTTCGTTGGGAACAATTTCCAGCAACATATATCCTGACTTTTATGCGTTTGCTTCACCATTATCGAGATCACTGCACTAAATACAGGCTGGCAAAAACAGACGACCATATACTTTTACCACCGACAGACCCGATGAAAACACATTCACGGGTCGGTGGCCGGGGAATCGTTCTGTAAAAAAGGCACCATGATATGTCGATTCAGTATCTAAAAATTGTAGTTCCCATACATTTTCCTATAATCTCTTTGTGACCCACGCAATATACCCTCTCCTTGCAGATCTCGATCAACGTGCACAAGCCGCTGTCCAGGTTTGGTCTCATGCACATGGTGGCTACCAACGCCTGCAACTGGTTCCTCATCCTCCTCATGGAGGCGGAGCATGGATTCGCACACGTCGACGATGAGCACTCCACACATACGACTGTCGCACCAGGTCACACTGAGGGTAGGTTTTAGACGAATACGACTTGACTCGATTTCGATTTCATTGCACGTTGCAGCGATGACCGATTATTCTCGAAAAAAACAATGCAATGACCCCTGATGCAGACTAGCGATTTGTATTGCATGCGATAAAAGTTGGTCGTTGCTGTGGCAAAGAACACTAGTCGACAGTGCACTAAAATGATGATAAAGATTCCTTCACTGTCTTGTGACTATGACACCGAACAGATTTATTTCGATCCGCAGGAAAAATATATTCCGGTATTACCATGCAGTCCCAGCTGTGACACCGAACAGATTTATTTCGATCCGCAGAAAAAATATATTCCGGTATTACCATGCAGTCCCAGCTGACGTACCCTGACGTTTGGTGACTGATCCGGTGCAAGGCTATAGAGACCGGTGACCATAACTTAAAGTGTACAATTAAGGGAATCGTTTGTGCTGCGACCGCCTGTTATATCAGCGCAGTTTCCTTCCACGCCAGATTAACTGTATGAACGGTTGCCTTTTAAGGAACCTGTTTTCGTTTCAGGCCACGCGAACACCACCGGTCCTTGTGACGAAAACGTCATGGAGCCTATCCTGATGTCTCTCCAGCCCTATCTCTTCCCTTGTATCATCGAATACAGCCTCATCATGGCAGCATCCGTCTATCAGATGGGCGAGAATATCGGAATCCACGAAACGATCTTGAGGAGGCGGGCCACGAGGCTGCAGGAGGACCCAGCTGGCCATGCCCACATTCCCTTGACCTGCTACAAGTCTTACCACGGACTTTTCACCGGAATAGCTTTTCTTATCCTGACAGCCATTGACATCGTAATATACAACGTCCTCGTCACCAAGGACCATCTGAAAGAAACTGCAGCTATCTTATACTTCAGCATGGAGTTCGCGATACTTTGTATTCTTCTAGTGACGACAATCATTGCCTGGCTCTTGATTCAGAATCTAGCTTTTGATGACGAAACGCTAAAAGGTTTAGACGCCGCTCTTTTGAGAATGTCTTTACTGGGAGTTTTGCTTTTTGATGCGTTTTGTATATTGTTTGCAGTATATGACACTGTTATTTACTCTGCTGTCATGGGCGTACTTAGACCTGTGATAAGCAGCGTCCAATCAGCGGCGCAGACCGTGTTTATCTTCGATGGCGGGCACAGGTTCACCAATACGACCGAACTCTGTAAACGGAAGCCCGGACGGGAGTTGGTCATCTTCATGTTGATGCTCAATATGTGTCTCTGGGGAATGTACACATTCCAAGCAAGGACTTTGTTTAATGACCACTCATTCCACAGTTTGTACGACAAGCCATCGTGGATTATCATAACGCATCTAACCATCCCACTGAGCATCTTTTTCCGATTTCATTCCACGACATGTCTTTACGAGATATGGAAACACGGATACACGAAACAGAAACAACGCTAAACGTACAGAGATATTTCTAATAGAATTCCAGTGTCTTGCATTGTCAGTGTTCGCGATCGTGGTGAGACTGAGAGGATCGCCTGCGTCCGTCAAAATGATCCGTCAACTGAACCCGATTATTGGAGTATGCACACACCGGGCCGGGCACTTCTGTGAAGGTGGCCACGTGCCTTCGCCTATTCTGGCAAGAGATAGAGGGAGATACTGCGAAACAATCTGTGAGTGGGGAACGCAATAGCGTCTAAATTGTTCTGGTAGCAGTCATCTCTTAGACTCACTGAAACGCGGAATGAATTTCATCGTTAATACGATTCTGAGTGCCATATTTCGATTTTGTGCGCAGTGCTCTTTGTTGTAGTTCAACCATCGTGTATATACCGTCATCCTGAACCTCATGGTCTACACTCCCTTTAAACGTAGCCATCTTGATGAGATGCAGAAACCGTGGTGGTCAACCGGGTGGTATACCGGGTCCGTACCTTTGGGAGTTCCAGGGTGAGGGAATCTGCTGACCTCCAGTGTCTTTGAGTGAAAATTGATCACATCAGAAAGGGATACCCAGGAGCCTGCAAACATGCACCAGTGGTTTGAATTAAATTCAGCATCGGTTGCATGCATCTTTTTGTATTTGTAATGTATCATGCTTTAATAAACATTGTCAATTGTAACTGTTTTGTGCTTTAATCCATCTAACCCTGGCCGTTTCACAGAATGTCGCCTGTAGGTCAGTATAAAGTGGTAAGAAAACACCTTGAAAACATGCCCAATGCCACATCTGCACAGCTAAAGTGACAAATACAATGTCGTCGATAAAGTCCATCGTGCCTAGAATAAGCTGATACCTTGCCACTCAAACAGAGAAGACGCCACCCTTTCCTGATTTGAACTACAATCGACCATCCTCAAGAAAAATTTGAAGTCGGTTTGAATGAATAGCCAAGTTCAATCTCTCAGTTTTTCGTTGTTTACGCCCTTGCCTTTGCCTCGAACGTTCCCACCTTTCGCGGGCCCCGAAGCAGGTACTCCAGAAAACAAAAAAAGTAGGGCAAAAGTATTAACGTTCTGTATCCTAGGGTTTGGAGAGGGCCTATGTCAGGGGCGTTGCTTGTATTTGACTGTTTTCTCCACTCGAGATGCTTGACATGAAAATGAAACATTCGCAACGTGGGACTGCAAACACTTGGCGAATAATAGTACAATAGCGGGCGGAAACCAAAGATGACCACCGCACAAGTGTGCCGCAGTGAATTTTGATATTTTGGAACACAGGTTGGTAGACACCAGAGGAACGCACGGCATTAGAGTTCGGACATTTTGTAGTAATCCCTGTAATCACAGGGAAGCTTTGAAGAGAAAAAGAAATGGGCCTGGAAAGACGCCCAGATAGGTAAGTCTTATCTAAATCCTTTGATTCCATCAGGTGAACAGCCAAAGTGTTACTGCTTTCTTGGTCAATTACTATGAAAGGTTTCGCAATCCAACGAAGAGCTACAATGTACGACTGTATCTGCATTCCTTGATTCATCATGCAATGCAGTACATGTATTGCTGATGATTTACAGAATGTCCGCCACGTAAATGAATTAGCATAGGACTTGATAACACGATAAACCGAATGGCCGTCACGTAAATGAATTAGCATAGGACTTAATGACACGATTAACCGAATGGCCGTCACGTAAATGAATTAGCATAGGACTTGATGACACGACAGACCTTCGTAGTTTGGACATCGTCGCTCGCAAAAAGATCCTTAGAGGAACTGAAGGTCGTGGTTCTTTATAGCCATTATTTGACCTACTGCCTGAAACAACGTGGAAAGTTTCAATCGATATAGTGCTGAAACCATCTTTCCTTTCGTACCTTTGCAGGGCTCTCACTATCATAGGAATGAGCCAAATCTATTGTATCATTCTGGTTACTGTAGCCCTGGCCCTTCCTCTAATCCATCTGGCGACAAATGGAAAGTTAAATATCTGTGTGCCAATAGTAAGTTTCACGATTTCGGTATTAAAGTCGCTTTCAGACTCTTTTTCTGATTTTTATGCGGATTTTTGTTCTTGCACATCCTTCAGTAGTGAAGCATCTTTAGTAGTGAAGCATCTTTATTGGAAACATGAACGGTTTTTAAGTCATATTTGATTTCCTCGGTTGATGACTCTCGATTTATTCTCCAGTTTACGTAAAATACCTTCAGAATTCGCGATAGTTGGTGAACTAGTATTCATCAACAAACCAATCACTCTTGATGTCGTCCTGTGGTGTTCGATCGATGTCACAGCTATAACAATCTTCTTTCAGATCTACGTGTGCGTCCTGTTCCTCGTTGCCATCCTCTTTCTCATCTACGTCCATGCCTACCTCCTCAAGGGTCTCTCTTCCTACAGGCCTTTCGCCTTGTTTGAACCTTCCCACAAGAGGAAGTTCGCCAACAGCGATGATGAGGTAATCATAGATTTTCATCATCAAGTAATTAAGGCTTCGTGGCCCGGACTTGAGCCTTTGCCAACTCTCTTAACGGAGTTATGCATTTTTTGTGGCCTTTCTCTCAAACTGTTTAACACAGGTGTAACACTTTTCAATATTCATCATCATCATCCTCATCATCATCATCATGCGAGTTATTGACCGTTTCACTAATCAATGAAGGGAAATAGTCTGGAAACATTCAAAAGCTTAACAATACATTGGTTTAAAGGTTTATCACATGGTCTATTGCAGTCGAGAAGTTCGGGCGGCGGCCACGTCAACCCCGCCTTCACCCCAGACGAAGATGAAAACAGGGACATTGTGGATAGCGACCCGTCCAGGCCACTGAAGGAGCTCTACACTCTTCGAGCTCTACCCAAGATTACCATGTTTGGTCACGGAGATGCAAATTATCCTAACTTCTTTCTTAGAGTTGGCGCTATTGGTAAGCAAACACAATGTAGATTAATGTAGAACCTTCTCATGAAGGACACGCTTTTGAATGTTGTCCTTAGTAGATGGATGTCCTCAGAGCACCAATACCGAGAGTGAGATATCAATTTCTATTCTATAACACCTAAAACTCAACACTTACGTGTAGAATACTGAACACCCAAGACATTAGAAAAATTATTCCGCCGAAAAGCATATTCCTTGGTCTTACTCCTTTTCTAGTCTTTGGTATTGGAAGTATGCTCTATGACGGCATCAGACTGTGTCACCACATGGGCGACCTGATCGGTTGCAAGAAGGCGGACGCATATGACATCTCGGTCTGCATAATGGTGGTCCTACATTTCATTTTCACCTTCTACCAGCTGTACTTCTTGTTCAGAAACAGTAGGGTGAGTAAATGGTTTTAATTTTTGAGTAAGGGAAAAAGTTATTGACGCCCCTTTACCTCATCCATTGTGCTCAAAAGTGGCCAAACCAACACACCTGAATCTTACTGGTCCTGCATAGAACCCCATCAGTCTTGCAACCAGTACATCCGAAAAGCATGATGGAGGCCTTCTGTTGAGCCAATGCGAAGTTTGTAAAGGTCTGCTCGGGGGAAAGTGGCGATTGACGAATACGAAAACAGAAACTTGTCAAAGTTGCTTTGAGGTTTTCAAGTTTTCAAAAATCGTTTCAGATCTCCATTAACGCCCACAAAGATTTCTGCCGCTTCGGGCTGATGCACATGGTAGCCACCAATCTTGCAATCTGGATCCTGATCGTAATTCAGGAGACGGGTTATCAGGATAATATTGTTACTTCAAAAGACAATGGTAAGTTAAATGTCAACACTGGCGATTGATTGAACTTACTGTTGCATGATTTCGTTGAAAAATGATTAATGGAGTGCCGGACTTGTTTCCTGCACACCCACAATAACCAAAATAAAAAAGACCACCCATAACAAAATCTATGCAATTCTTGGTAAATTATTAATCTCTTCTTTTTTCCTCTATTTCAGTCACCGCCGATGCTATCAGCTGCAACAAGCCTCCGATCATGGTTCACCTCGAGATCCTGATTCGTCCCTACCTCTTCCCACTGGTCGTCCAGTGCTCCATCGTCTGTGCCATCTCCGCCTTCATCATGTACGCCAACATCGGCCTCCACGAGCGCCTCCAGCTGCGCGTCCTTGCCTCGGGAGTGATGCCGTTGGCCTACCTTCACCACTACAAGCGCTCCAAGCCAACCAGCCGTCAAGGCATGAGCTGTCACAGAGCGTACGCCGGCCTCTTCGGGGGAATCTTCTTCCTGGTTCTCATCCTGTTAGCAATCATCGTCTACATCTTACTGAAGTCCCAGTCGACCTGGTCCAAGATAGCCTACCTGATGTACTCGACCAGTGAGATCGTCGCTCTGTTCATTCTCTTGATCATTGTCATCGTGGCCTTGGTCTTTATCCAGAAGCTCTCACTGAGGTTCATTGAGAAGAAGAAAGTAGACGAGATCCTCTTGATGGCCTCTCTCTTCTGTGTCCTGGTCTTCGACGGCTTCACCCTGGTCTTGTCCCTTTATGTCGGTACCAAGGCGAAGCTGGCGCCCTCGATCTACTTCGGGCCCCTTGTGGTCGGTGTTCTTCGCTCTGCCCTCTCCTCCATTGAATCAGTCCTCCAGATCTGTTTGATCTTTGACGGATTCCGGCGCCATTGCGGGGACAAATGCCAGTTCAAGCTAAAGCCAGGCCGTGGGCCCATCACCTTCGTCTTAATCGTGAACGTGGCGCTGTGGTATTTTTACATGTTTCAAACAACCACTTGCTTCACCAGCAAGGAGATCTACGCCTTTTATTTCTCCCACTCCTGGCTGAGCATCTTCTACACATGCGCACCAATCGTGGTGTTCTTCCGTTTCTTGTCAGCTGCGTGTCTGTACGACGTCTGGAAGCAGAGCTATGAAAAGCAGAAGGTATTCTAAGAGCAGCATATCCACAGATAAGAATCTTCATAGAATAAGAATGTCCAGCGTATAACATTTGATATAACGAATTTATCTTACTCAGCAAACTAGAAAGAAAACCCCGCAATTATCAGAACTACGTGTATTCTATATTGATATATTCGTTGATTTTTGCACGAACCCTGTATTGTTTTTTCGATACCAATCGCACTTTCACAGTCAGGTTAAATTGTCTGTATGTTCGATCTGTGAATTAGAAGTGCCGGTAATAATTAAAGAAGTTGTATTCGGCCCGTTCCAGATAATTTATCTACCTATATGTTTGATATGAGTATCTTCCAAATAGTAGAAATCGTTTGTATTCTTGTAACTGATATCACATGTTAATAAAGATTACATTAACTTCTTCACCTGACGTAGTTATTATTCAGTTCTTATATGTTGTAGTATACTACTCTTAATATTAATAATGACCATTAGCAAGATCTGCTGTCCTAAAAAGGACCAGAAAGGTTTGTTCTAACCTCTGACAATCATTGCGTTGATTCAAATTCCTCAACAGAGAATTGCCTAATTGACAACACTTTACGTAATTCCACAATCGAAATGCACTTGCAGTGTACAAACACATCCGTATTTTTATCTCGTATTTACTTCTATCATCGCTGGGAGCCACACGTCCCAAGACGACCATCAATCTCATCTCTTTGCTCTTAGCATTTTCGAGCAAGACAAGATGTCATCCCCGAGGGTACAACAGAATATGGAGGGTCGTACGTCTTGATTAGTACTACATATTGCTTCGGGATAGTAGTCTTTGTAGTAATAATGATACACCATGAAGTTGTGTTATCACATTTACATTGCATTGACTGTCCTGATGAGCCTCGCTGCACTATGCATACTCCGGCGCAATGATAGAAGTGTGAAAAGGCAATTGCTTGGTTATGTGAAATCATGTCTGTTTTGGAGAGTGCACTACGTTGCTGCTGGTAGAAGAAGGCGGGGTTGTGTCAACAATGGCGAAAGCTGAGGACGGGTGGACTTGGTTCGCTGGGTGCATATGTGCACCCACCCCATCTCCTCCCGATGCCATTACCAACAACAACCCATCACCCTAATGTCAGCAAAGTGCGGTATCATAACCTCGATTTCCCATAATTGTGATTTATTTCGCCAAAATCTCAGGGTTACTGACAATCTTTCACTTAGATTACAATTAGTGCCACCCAATTCTCGCTTTATCCATTGGTTAAAGCGATTCATCCATAATTAATATGCGTTTCACTGGCAGAGTACGAACTGACGTCAGTTTTCCTTCCACTTAATGTGCACTGTGGTGATCGGCTTGGTTTGATCAAAATGTGACCTCCTGTTGTCTCCGAAGAGCGCGGTTATGGTTTATATATGCAGGCATTTGATTAGAAAATGTCACATTTATCTCAGCGAACACCCCGGGGGGCTGGTAGGGTTATAAAATTATAATATGGTTCTGCATACAAGTGCCATTTGTTGCCAGCAGAGCTGAGACTAGATGAGAAAGCAGAATGACTTTACCAATGTTGGCCAAGCTGTTGTGTCTCTCAAGCCCTCATCTACCATTGCCAGACACAGTTTTATCAAGATTAAGAAAACAGCAAGACGCTTAGAAACCGACTCTCCGGTTATTCGATCAATAAGAAAAACCTTTTTGTGTTTTGTACCGAAATCACTTCAGATTTTGTACACTAATGGATGATATTAATATCCAAACAGGTGCAAACTGATAACATAAATGTTGAGCATTGCGTGAGTAGTAATGCTCATTAAAAGTTTAAATGATGTCAACTCAGTCAAAAGCGTTTGCTTCTCGAATACATCGGGTACTGCTGGGTTAATATAGCTTCTTGATCATTGCGCGTTCAGTAGAGGCTGGGTATTTAAGCTGGGTAGTTCGAGGGAGGCAACAGATTGATCCAGGCAGAGCACGGGAATCGATCGTCAGAGAACTTTGGATTAACTTCGGAAGAGATTTTACGGTATAAGATACAATTAGATTTCGACAATGCAGGTACGTGTTCTTTTCATATCAGGTTTCATGCATGCGACGGGACCCATGGGTTACCTTAGATTAACAATTTCAATGTAAATTTACAAATTGTTTTTTTTTGTGGTTGTGAAAAGCTGTTAATTGCGAAAAGGATCCTATATCAGCCGGCTTTGTTATTGGAGCTGTCTCTTTATGATTGCCGTCGGGGTACATGTACCTGATTAAACAGCAACAGTTAGCGAGTCTGCTTTGTCTCTTTGTTTTGTCCCAGGACCCAAGGGCGCAAATAGAAACTGTAACTACATATGTGCATCATTTTGTTTTCCAAATATTTACAATGTTACAGATCAGATTTAACGATAAACGAAATTAGATTTTTCTCTCAGTGCCCGCGAGTAATTCATCAATTTTCATTTTCATCATTTCAAATCAAAAAATAAATCCAAAAAAGAGAAGATTGTTGATTCTGTGCGCTGTGCAGATGAAAGATTTCAGCTCAGTCTGAATGGTCGAAACTGCCATCTAAATCCCAAAACAGCTGGTTGCATGTCAACTTTGAGAGATTCTGCCTCGTTGGGAGCCATATTGTCACCAGTCTAAGGATTGACTTTGATAATTCTCTGCCAATTGACCCCGATGACTTGTCCTTAATCGAGCAATAACCATTACGCTAAAAATGTGCATTTTATGACAAAAAACATGACCATAATATACCAAAATAAATACATACCAATATATTGCCGTAAATAATGAGTTGATGGCGAATTGGTTACAAGTATTCTTTTAGATGCTTGGTAACCGTTACTTAGGATAATGCAGCAGTACAATGATTAAGCCTATTCAAAATAAAAAGAGGCACGTACATTTCGGATTTTACATACAACTGAAAGTCGGTCGCAAAAAGGAAATCGCAACAAATCTTTTCCATTTGAAACTGAAAGAACTTTCGCTAAACTACCAATATGAAGATGGTGAAATAAATTGGTCAGTGCAAACAACTGGCGGTTTACAGTAGCGATATTCCTTCGAGAACACCGGACGGAAGTCTTTGAACACCCTTATACGCTTGGAAAAGATGGCCATCACTGAAAACTACCCGTTCTTACTTTCAGAGAATACACATTCTGATTTTGGTGGTAGCGATTGTGCTCATGACAGAAATGACGTCGAATGGAGGAGTAGAGGCGGGCGTTGAGATTGTTTACCCGAAAGAGGGCCAATATTGGCGCCAAATTATCCAGAAGAATAAGAGAATGCAGGATAAACGAGAAAACGACGTCGTTGACGCTGTGGATGAATTCGACCGGAAGTGATCTCACTGTTGACATCATTTCAGTATACGGTATGGAAATCATGTAACTGCGTGAATATAATACGTCTGTGGTGTTAGTTTGTGCATAAACGCTTATGTTTATTAGCGGATAGGAAATCTATTGATGATATTGGGATTTCAACACAATGACATTTGATTTCAATTCTATGTTTCCATCGTGGAGATTGAGTGGGGCATAAAAATGTCGTGAACTTCAGGGTTCATAACTTTACAGTTTTTCAACAATGTTGGACACATCATGCAGTATTCCCAAATATCGTTTTGTTTTATACCAACAATGAAACTGCAGATCGGTTAGTATGCCACGGCCGTTCCAAAATGAAGTTGCCTTATAAACGACGTCAATCCGATCATTGTGTAACAGTTACCATCAACGAATAAAGGAAGATAACAGGGAAACAATATCAATTACTCTATATCATATACGTTTTATTTCTATTCATCAGGTACAGTTATGCAAAGGCGGGACATCAGTTTACAAAATCATTCTTGTTTGTTTTAACATAGTTACATTTAAATTGATTGCGATTACAATGAGAACTGACAGGTTACATAATCTCGTGAGAAATCAGTAGTTATTTTGTCACTCCAACAAAACAAAATGGTCCACACACTAATAATTCATTTTTCATGGAACAATCTGGAAACTCTTCAATTACCGTCGTCAATGAAATACATTTACCTCGGAGCTCTTCGTGAGTGTTGCTAAACCTGTCCAATATTCGATTGCAACTATATTGATGCAGTTATAGTTTGATTACTGCGTGCTGAAACCAATTTCGAATAATTTCAAATTGCTCTTTAAGCAAGTGATGTCCGCTTCGTGATATCAAGTACAATATGCTATATATTTGCTAACCTGATATGTTCGGCACTCAAGTAACTCTAAAAGCAGCATATAATGTACAATCAACATAGGGCGATAGGAAAACCAGTAAATATCGCATGTATACAATGTTTTAGCAGTTTCAATGTCTGGCAGAATGATAATCCACGAGGTTACCATTCATGCCTTATAATTTCATTTAACTCTCAGATTTGCTGATGATTGAAAATGGAAAGTGATAAAACGTGCCCCATAACAGTTCATATACATTAAAGCAGGAGTTAATAGCTGAATATAGGCTCAATGGTCCTCTGGTTTGGGAGTGCGGTAAATATGATAGGCGTTCTCCCAAACCTGGAACCAGCTGGCCGCAGAATGAAACCTGTACAACATCACCAACGGCAGACATAGGTACATACAGGCTATCCAAATCTTAGCATTTAACAACTTGAACCCAAAGCTATCGCTGTCCAAGTAGATCCGCCAAAGGTCAAATGTGTACAGACCCCAGATACAGATGTTGGCAAATATCAAGAAGATTACTTGGTGTTGACCGGGCTTGGTCAACTGGTAGTACGTGTTGCTGGTGTAGCGACGGAGGCCTTCGAAGTTTACACAGAGTTGAATGATAGACTGGAGGAGTGAGAAGAAGGCGCGGAGGCAAACTAGGACAGCTTCCCAGACCATGGAGGAGTAGATCGCCCCGAGGAACGTGAAGACGTCGAAGAAGAGGAGGACGAAGATTGTGGTAAAGTATAGTGCGTATTCCAAGCGGAATCCACCGCAATCGAAGAAGGTTAGACACTTGAGTTTATCAAGCGCGGACAGTGAGATGATGATCAAGATGGCCACCAGGATGATCTCAAAAATGAAGTTCAGCAACTTGACTTCGTATGCGTGGGGTTTCAGTAAGATGTTGAAGACGGCGATCACGGCGATGGTGAGGATCAAGACGATGATTCCGAAGATCAAGCCGATGTAGCCCTTGCAGGATAAGCCAGCCTTCATGCTGGAGTGGTCGTGCCTGGTCTTCAAGACGAACCCGTAGACGCGGTGGTACCCGATGTTGCGGAAGACGCTCCACATGCATACGGCGCAGACCAGGGAATACTCGACGGCAAATGAGAAGAAGTAGAAGCCAGCCTTGTCGATGACGGCTGACATGGTCTGGTTCGCCCTACACGCACTATCGGCCACGTAGTTGGCGGGGGCCATGCCTGTAAAGACAAAAAGGGGAAAAGAAATTAATTAGTAGGGATCTTATATGAAATACTGGGCATTATGAAATATCGAGGGGGAACTTTTGCGCCATTACATTCTCGTTGCTTTAAACATGCATGTAATGTTCTTACATATGTTTCGTTCTTACTAGATTTATTGCTAAATACCCACCGCAGGTGTTGCCAGAATATCAAGATACTCTTTCACGTTATTTCACAAATCGTCAAAGAATATGTTTTTATCCTTTAACAACTTATGGCTGCAGATATAAAAATAAGTCGACGTTGGGCCTTTTTTCTGTGTCCCCAGTTGCTGAGACAGTTTTGGAAACATGCACTAGCGAAGATTCCCCGCCCTCATTAAAGGGCTGGCAGGTTCTAAGGCTGGACGTTCGCCGTGAACCACTCATTACCGGCCATGCTGCGGATGACAAACTGATGAAGCCACTTTCCCGAGTTAATTTTGTCGAAAATAAGATCCGAGATTCATAGAATTAGCTCTGTCACGGGGCAGGTGTTCTCTGCCTTGACCCATCTATTGCCTTTGATCACCTACCTGGTACTAAAGAAACCCGTCTTTGGTACTCCTCGACCAATATCAGCGCCCAGAAGCAGACGTTCACGGCAAACACGTGCATCAGACCAAGCATGTTCAGCACGATATGCTTATTGATGGAAACCTGAAACCAACAGCATTCTGATGAGAATATTATTGTACGAACAAGGAAAAAGAGTGTAACTTTTACATGGTCAGCAAAATTATCAAAAATGGTTAGCGTTATTGTTTTCCAACCATTCGTCAACTAAACAAATTATTAAAAGATTCTAGTTGGGATAACATCTTCGGTTGTTTTCCTTGTACCTCCAAGGTCATGTTTTCCAATGCTTCCCGTCAGGGGAATGGTGAGGACCAACGATCGGGCGCAACATCGTAACCATTGTGTGTTAGTATATTTCACTTACATTCGCATAAAGAAGGAAGAATATGGTCTGCAGTATGATGAAGACGATATGAAGGACGAACACCAGGATGAAGCAGATAACCTCCCAGCCACTATTATTGCAGTCGATCGCGTCTCCGAGATACATGCCTAGGTAAATGATGTCGTACACCAGGCATCCGATACCGAACACTGGAAGAGAAAAAGGCTACTTAGGCTCAATTGCTCAAGTCGTGCAGATTTTTCTGATATACACAGGTAAATGTAAGGCGTGCGTAAGAAGCAAAAATCTCTTCTTGTCACGCGACAGAAGGTGTTTTATCAATTCAATTTCAATTTCAATTTTTATTTCATCTTGTTAATGCCCATGGGGCTGTTACAGATATATATGAATAGAAGACATGCAATGATACAAAGCAGTGAAAGGTATATACAAATTAATAGGGGTACATATCATAAATATAAGCAGCAATGCGAACAAAGGCAGGGGTGGAAATACAGGTTAAGAGATATTTAAATTTGTCGATGTCGGGTATCATGATACCCTCTCTTACCTAATATTCCAATTCTCAAAGCGTTCTCAGCGAAGCTTGATTCCCAATGCCCGAGTGGTGTGGCTGGGAGCAGGGAGTTGTCACTCCCTAACATCCTCTGTTCCATTCCTGCTCCTCCGTTGTCGTAATCAGGCGCAGGAACCTTGGTCTGAAGGATCAAAGGAATAAATATGAACTTGATCCAAAAAAGTCGGTGAGCCATTTTTTCATACACACTGTTTTTGTATTGTCATTTAATTCAGAGTGGAAGTTGGGTCCCTAGATACCACATACCGCGTATCACTTGGAATTCTATGCCCCTTTGATGGCTCAAAAAACACTTGCTATTCGACCAAAGAGCTCGGGACGTCAGAAAAAGGTTTGTTCCTGGTGAGAAACTCACACTTACCCCATCCTCGTCGTAGATGTAGTTCTTCTCGGGATAGCGGATATCTTTCCCTTTCTTCCGATTGTTCTTTGGGAACCGCCTCAGGATCCCCAAGAAGAGGTAGAGGAAGTATATGATGCCAACGAACAGGATGACAATGTGGAAAGGCTGGAAGAAAGCAATGGCATTGAGATACTACAAAAACAACTGTAGGTCAAGAGAGGGCATCTTGTTTTTTTCATCTCTTCTTGGGAAGCCGCCTAAAGGTTGATAAAGGAGATGAAGCCAAGGATTGGATAACTGAAACAACCCAACCCTTTGGGTTTCAGGTGGAACAATACAAAAAGGTAAGCTCAACTCTCCTTCATCAAGAACGCTTGGCCTGATTTCCAACATAAAGTTTCAAAGCCTGGTCGGCTTGAAGAGGATTTATAAGGGCACTTCAGCATATCTTCGGTTCATATTTCTTTCATCGTCAGATCAGATTTTCCATATACGCTTGTAATGCTACATGTACATTTGTACATGTTTTTAGTACACTTGGGATGAAATTTAACTTCTGTTATTCACTTCATTTTTGGTAACCAAATGTCAACGTTTCTCATGTCCTCAATGTACCTATGCATTGTTTACAATGTGTGCCTTCTAAAGACAGGGATGACTTGACAGTCGGTCTTTATTTATAACTTTCAGTAACATTTTCGATGTGCAATGATGCTGCATGTAAAAATGCGATGATGGGCGTGGCAGATTTTCTCGCCTCATTTCTACTCTGTTTGCAATGAGAAGGAATAATCGAACAGATACTACATGTATTTTACGAACCGCATGTTCATTTAAAAGAAACTTACCAAAATCCACTCCTTCTTGATATAAGCTGCAGATATGATGACAGAAACGGGAAGGACAATGCCCCATGCTATCAGGATGACCGCCCACATCAAGGCAAGGATCCGCCACAACATCCATCTGAAGTAAAGATCGGCGTATCAGGGAGAAGTAACATGGGGAAAGAAATGAATGTGCGTTTACAATACTCAGCAGTCGACATCAGTGGAACCAAATATGAAGGAACCCCGTTTTCATCGGTGTGTGTTACCCTACTTCCGAAATTAACCCGTCGGGGTTTCCTGAAATCAGCTTGAAGAATGTCTTGGTGTCAACGGAAGCAGAGTCGTTATGCGGCTGCTTTAACCATGATGGCCGCCAGAGCGGCCATCTTGGATTCGGTTGAAATTGTTTTAGGCCGGTTTGGGTTAATGTAGAGAAAGATTGATCAGCATCACTAAACGAAATCAAAAGCTAGCCTATATTTCATACTCTTCCTTTAAACTGGTGAATGAACCTGACAGTTTTGTCCTACTAACTAAAAAAACAAATATTAAAGACGTACCTCAGACTTAGTTGGTTCTGCGCCGACACAACAGTCACTGTGCGTTCCTCCAACCTTTTCAAGACTGGCTTGGGTTTCGGAGTCCTCGCTTCCTTGAAATGGAACACTTTGAAATGAGAATCTGTCGCGTAGTATTCGACCTCGTTATCTGGAGCTGGTTCCTTCTTATGGTGCTGATGAATGTGAGGTACCCTGATCTTGTGGGACTTGTGGTGTTTTGCCTTGACGTCGACGGTTGGCTTGGTAGTGTTGACCTCGTACTGTGGCTGCGTGACCTCATGGCTAGTGACAGTGGGCGGGGCCGCAACGAAAGTCTCGACCTTTGGTTCGATTTTAGCTTCAAATGAAGGTTCCCTGTGCAGATGTGGTTTTCTAATTTCTAGAGTAGATGGTTCAATATCATACGATGGCTTTTGGACTTCATACGAAGGATCAACTTCATACGCGGGATTTGTAACAACATATGAAGACTGGGGAACAGAAACCGGTGGTGCTTCGACGAAGGTTTCAAAATCCGGTTCGATTTCCGGCTCGTCCTCCAAAGCTGGAGGAAGAGGTAGATCTGCGTCTCCTGAGAAGAAGTCCGGTGCTGGATTGTGCTGGACCTCAACGAAACTGGTCTCGATCTCCGGCTCTTCGGCATTGACTTGGAAGGATGGGTCTACGTCTAACTCTCCCCTGTGTAGGCCCGGCTCGACAGATCTATCCTCATGTTTCTTGTGTTTCTTGTGTTTTTTGTGCTTCTTGTGGTGGTGTTTGTGCTCTTTAGCCTTCACCTCCAAATCGGCGTGACGATGTCGGTGTTTGTGTTTGTGCTTCCTCTTCTTCTTCTTGTCATCACTAGAGCTAGAGCTGCTACTCGACTTGCTGCTGCTGCTGCTGCTGCTGCTATCGCTACTGCTATCACTGTGTTTACCCATCTTTAGAGAAAAGCAAGCGTCCCTGTCCTAAACCCGCAAGCGGTTTCCAGCAACTACCATATACTTGCCGAACGTAAAGTGTCAGCAAGATATGCGGATACCACGTGACTTGGGTTGACTATGTCACGCCCGTCTCACTCCCGATGACTTGAGCCGAGAATGGTTAGGTCAATGGTACTCAAATTTCGGCGATGAATAGAGAACTCCCCCATCGTGGACCCCAGGCATACAAGAACATTTTGTGATGCCAAAATGAGAGTTCTGCCAAACAAATTCTTATATATTTGACATTTGACATCGCGACTTCACTCCCACTCAGTTTGTTAAGTTGCAGATAAAGCAGCGTAAAATAGTAGAGTATATAAAAGTACATGTACGTTATCTTTGATTCAGCTTTTTTACTGATGAGAAGATATACGTAAAAGGTTTCTGGTATCCTTTACCGCAAGACATGATTACAAGTATAAAATCATGGTCGTCTGGTACTTCAAGGCCCAGTTGTTCAAAACATGTTTGTCACTAACGCTGGCGTTAACTTTAACTTGACGTAATGTCTAAAAGGGCTTAACCGAAGGAGATAACGCCTAGATAAGTTAACGCCAGCGTCTGTGACAAAATTTATTTGCAAAACCGGGCCCACAGGACTCAAAACGTTAAGAAATAGTTTGCCTCACCACCACCAGGGGTGCCAAACTCTCCCCTAAGCCCTGTGCATTCCAGTAACCTTAGTCTGGTGTACTTAAATTTCAACTGGAATCCCCACTGGAATATCTAACGCAATGGACTTTATATTTTCATCATTTTCTCTCACTCGTGACTTTGGCTCACCGATTTTTTTTGCTCTGTCCACTCAGGTGGTGTTTATTGGTTTTACTTCTGATAACCAGAAGAAGAAAAAGAAGAAGATGGAGACCAGTCTGCCAAATATGGCGCTCAAGTAGAAGGTGTGGGCTATTTTGAAATCGTTGAGATTTAAATTCAGGTCACATACAGTCCGAACGGCCTCACCCATACCGGTTTGAAAGTCATTGTGAAATAGAAGTTGCGCTGGTTGACCACTTAAAACTTTTTCAAGTGGTCCCCCGGAGAACGCCTAGGCCCATAGTTCGGCCAAAGGATACTTAAGACGGGCACAAAAATCTCTGAAGTACAGTCAAGAGGAGATGTCGGCATTTCCAAACATCATGTCAAGAGCTATACGTGTCAAGCAAGAATACTGCTTTTCTCGAGAATGTCCTTCCATGCAGAATTCAGTCTGAAATGCTAGGTGCCAAAAACGCGCTTGCAAACTCCAAATTTTCGATATATATTTTTGCTATGATGGTGACCCTATCGATAATTCGTCTTGATTCTTTGAAGGTGCGCCGAGAGTTTATTGAGAGTTCAATATAATAAAGCATTTGGTCTGGTTAAGAGACAAGGCGCCTGCTGTGCAAAACCGGGCGTAGTCTTAGGTCGTTTCCTGATTTCTCATCCAGTACACCAGAGACCATGTCACATACTGATCTGACAAAGACAACGTAAGGCGAGTCACAACGAAAGCCACATCACAAATCACAATGACGATTTGGCGATCTCGCATCCAATTATGAGTCAACATGGACGTGAAGTGACCAGACTAATTGTCCGCGTCTGTACATGTGATATCTAAAAAGCGAAATTAATCCAGAAGCAGGAGCGACTCTCGTCAGAATCTCCCATGGTAGGCCATAACCTTCAAGTCTTCAACTGTCCTCCTCCGCGTTCACAGCCAGTCAGCCTGTCGTCTATACGTTTAGTTCCTAATCTTGTCTACAGATGACGTAGGAGAGCAGGGCGGAGAAGATTCGATTCTGCCCTTGCTATCAAGCCACACTGGTTGTTATCCCGTCCGTACAGACGAGACTAACTGTGATATATGTCCGCAGATATTTTGACGTCCTCGCTATCATATGCCAGACTGTCATTTGGTCAGACTAGCTTTGATGAGGCCCGCCCAACCTTCAGGTCGGACTAGCTGTGATTCTATCCTTATCATCAGGTCAGACTGTCCGTCCTTCAATCTTCTTTGTTATCTGGCCAAACTGGATGTGAATAATGTCCTTGACGTCAGGCCTAACCGGCTGTAATTTTGTCCTCATTATCAGGCCACACTAGCTATACGATGCTGTCGTCGTTATCATGAGAGACCGACATCGATTATCTCCTTCATATCAGGACAAGGGTAGCCGCTATGATCCCGATTCTATCGTCTTGAGAGTCTTGAGAACAGCTATGATTCTGTCCTTGTTATCGGCCAGATAGGGTGTGATTATGTCGCCGTTTTGACAAGGTCAAACTAGCTGTGACTTTGTCGTTGCAGTTGCCATTGATTAGGCCAGTCCGGCCACAATTGTTATTCGGCCACTTGGTATTGAGATCGACTAGTTGTGAGTCTGTCCTTGATACAAGGACACGCTGGCCGTGCTTCCTTGTCGTGATGATAGATTAGCTGTGATATGCTTGAGCGTTGATATCGGCACAGACGAGCTGCCGTTGTGATTCTGTCCTTGATATAAGGACACACCGGCCGTACTTCTGTCCTTGTCGTGATGACAAACAAGTTGGGATCCTGCACTTACATCTGGAGAGACCAGCCATGATTCTGCCCTTGGTATAAGATCACACCAGTGTTGATTCTTGATATCAGCATAGACAAGCCGTAATGCTGTCGTTGTCATTTGGCCAGCCTGGCAGCCGGTTGATCAGGACAGGCTTGATGCGACTATAAGGCTTTGATTTTAAACGAGATTTTGGGCCTACTAGCTGTCCAACTAGCTGTCTGTGTCATCATTGGTCAAACTGATTCGGGTCACGTCATCAGGTCAGACCGGTTGCGATTATGTCCTTGTCATCAGATCACCTTGGCTGTTATTGCATTTCTCCTTGTTAGTAGGCCAGAATAGGTGTGATTCTCTCCTTGTTGTCAGCCAGACAGGCTGGCGAATGTAATTCTTGCGTTGTCTTCAAATGGTACTAGCTGCGATTCTGTCCTTATTATCTGGCTGGACTCGACCAGCTGTAACTAGCCTTGATATCACGAGAGATTGGCTGTGACTCTGTCCAAGCCGACTCTGTCCTTGTTACAAGGCCAAATTTGGTGTGATTCCGTCCTTGTCATTTGGCTAGCCTTGCGGGGATACTGTCGTCCATTCCTTCCGTCGTCGTTCCTTGTTATGAAAACAACTATGATTCTGTTGTTCCAATCAGTAGAGACTGGTTGTGATTCTGTCCTCTCTTGAGAGCGGTAACTTTGTTGTCCTTGCTTTCCGTGCAGACTTGTGATTCTGTCCTCTCTTGAGAGTGGTAACTTTGTTGTCCTTGCTTTCCATGCAGACTTGTTGTGATTCTGTCCTCTTGTCATCTGAACAGCTATGATTCTGTCCCCGACCATTACAGATGGCAGTGATTCCACTGTCTGAGTCGTGATTTGCACCCCAATCCATGGTTCTAATGCTCAAACCTGGGTGTTCCTGATGCTAGTTGAGGTATTTTAGAATAGCAATTCATACCAAACAAAATTGAAGAGTAAGAAAAGTTTATTGCAGAAGCAATGTTGATATCACATGAAGGGCTCACTGTACAAATACGAATACAAACAAACTGCAATGAGCACCACAATCTCTTATGTTGAGTTACTTTGCTTGAAACTTGTCATACAACACAGGGAAACAAATCAATCAATCCTAAGAGTACAAAAGATACAGTGACGCAATGGAAACTTCCAAATAACCCCTCCAACAGGAACATGGAATTCTCCCAGTCCTTCACTATTTCAACATGCCAAATTAACTTCAGAAGAGATTATGATGCCCATTACAATTGACTGCCACTCTACATAACTGTGAAACAACACAGCCTTATTGCGTCTAAATTCTATTAGCTGTTAAATTATTGTATGTAAAACTAGAACTTCATCCACAAATACAGTCTCATGTCACAAAACTCGACAAAGCTGTTCCAACAGCATAGACATTTCATGAACTTTCAGTCAGTCGGTGATTTTTATTTTCGCAAATTGAATTTTTCTGTGAAATTAACTAAAAAATAATTCCCCGTAATATTGACAGTTCCCAGTACAACACACATTTATGTACAAAAACAGTGACAACGACATTTTACTCAATGCTACCTATTACCATATACAGTATATGTATCTCACTTGTTTATAAGAGTCAGTGGCTAATCAGAAATGACAATACTAATACACCAGAAAAGAGAACTAGATATCATCCTAGAAGATGAGAGAAAGGCTCATATAAAGTTTACTGTAACCAGGTCATAAGGCGTTGTTGATCCTAAATAGGGCAGTGAGTGAACTTGGAAAGCGTTCAAAACTCCGCTGGTTCTTTAAAGCCTACTTGTTATCAGCAATCCTCCCACCTTCTGGGCAATACATTGTCAATAGTACACCAATGCTGATATATACATACCAGAGAATGTGCAGTACATGTATGTAATGGCAGTATTATCAGTGCATTACTAGTAAGCAACACTCCTTTCTTTGTGCAGACACAATGTGAGATTCTGAGAATCCCACTGACCCCCTACTCCAAACTTGATGTTGCTAATTTAGAGACAGGTTTCTGCAGAAAGGAATGAGTTCTTATATTACAATTATCAATAGCTCTAACTCTATATGTTCAATGGCAGTATTACTTTTTTATTTTGAAGTTTCCCACATTCCATTTGAGTCAGTTAATAAATAAACCATGAATTCTCACCATTAATACTGAAAATGTTCAGTGATGAAATGTACACATTATATAAGGATGACATGAAATGATGTATGAAATTGACAATACAATAATGACCGATGAGAACTAGCACTAAATATAGTACTAGTTTTCAGTTGCCATTAATCGGACACCTGATGATCAAAAATAAGACAACCATCAATTTTAGAAACGACACACCTCAGATTATTTTTTACAACCCTCTTACCAACATGTGCAATAAAGTCTGCCCCAAATGTAATATAACGATGACGTCAGTCACAGCTATCATTTTTTATGGCATCAATGATGGAAGCACATGTCAACTTCACTCATGCATTTATACAAGACTTGAGCAGACAACATTTACTACCCACATTTTCACAGAATCTAACGTGCATGTACGAAAATTTTTGAAGAAAAGTTGATCATATTGACTGTCTGAACAAAGTTTCTTCTTTTTTTCGAAAAGTTTTTCAGGTTTGGTAGACCACACTGCCGAAGTGGGTGAGTGCAAATCAGACTTAATCAAGAGGCTGCCAAACCTCCTTGTTCATGACCCAAGTCGAAGCTGGATCTACATGGCAACACCAGCACCGCTGATCACTCAGCTTCCGGAGGGAGTTGCACGTCAGGGTAAGGCTCCGAGGGCGAAGGCTGTGGTGGGAGAACAACTTGGGGTACAGGAGCTGGTGGTGCAGGCAATGGGTCAGCAGCGAGGACTAGAATTGCCGGTTGGGGCTGTTGGGCCCCATCGATTCCTTCATCAGCCGCGGCTGCCAGGTTCGTTATAGACTTGCTCTTGACACACTGGAAGTCCACATGGCGACTCTTGTTTTCCTCTTTCTCCCAGGACATGTGGATGAATGGTCGCTGCACATAGTTATAGATTACTGAAAATAAAGAGAATTTTGTATTAATTTCAATGCTAGGTTGATTACGGTGCAAACTGTCACACGACATGCTTCATTCAATGTGGGGTTTATTACGGTGTAAACTGTGACATGACATGCTTCAACGTGTACAAATTAATCGTAGAAGTGTTTGATAGAGTACAATGTGTATCCAGGCCTTCAGGCTTGTCATTGATTTGAACACAGTATTTACCTTCTGGCCTTCCACCAGGTCTTCTCTTCACTTTTTCCTTGTACGTAGGATAGCCCTCAATTCCTAAGCGTATCTTCTTCAGACCTCTTTCCTTCAACACACACTTGGCAACATCACGATTCTCGATGTATTTGAAAAAGCGGTACATAGTCGTGCTATAAATAACTGAAAAGAAATATAATTGTTAATGATTTGGAAATCAGACTTTTTAGGTAAAAAAACATGATACAACTCGGCTTATCACACTGTGCTGCTCCTTATCATCATTAGTTATTGGGCATGAACAAAATACCAAGAGCTCCAAATGTCTATAACCAGTTGTTGACTTACTCTGAGAGTACTCCTCGCCCATCTGTGGTGGGTACTCCTCATCCCAGTCGACGACATCCTCCTCACAGAGGATGACGATATGACACTCACGGTCACCGTGCTGGGCGCACGCTACCATGTGAGGAAGGATGTAGTTGTCAAGGAACTCTTGAAACTGTTCCCTTGCACCATCGTTGGATAATTCATGTAATAAAGCACCTGGAAAGAAACCAATCAAACATCACGTGCAGTTACCTGAAGACCACCCATTTTGACCGCCAGAATATGGGGTGCCTTGAATCTAACAAGAGCAAAATGTATGTACAGGCCTGGTGTTTACTGGACTTCAGTTTAAGGACCTTTTTGCCTTGCAACTTGTCAGAAAACAACTTAGGAAAAAATTAGAGAATACTTACGTAGATTCTGACATTTGACTGTAGTTGCATCGAATGGAATTAACAAGTAATCACAAGCCTCTCGGAGCTCCTGCACAGAAACACTGGGAGGACAACGCACATTACCAACTTTGTAATATTCCTGAAAATACGACAAAAGTTTCATTTGAGTACCGGGTACATCTTTTAAACCACAAAATCTAGTGAAGATTTCTAACTTAATTTTCACATTTTTGATTTTGGCAGACTACAACTAAACAGTGTGGATGAAAGTCTATTGCAAACCACTTACTAATACTAGTATTGCTCTAAAAACTGTGGATAAAATTCCATCCACAAAAGACACTTACAAGTATTGCTCTAAAAATTGTGGATGAAATTCCATCTGCAACTTCGAACTCTCCTCTTTCATTCGGTCGAGTAAAGTTGTTATCTAACGAAGATGTGAACATTCTGAAAGGAATAATAACAGCAATAATGAATGAAAATAACTCTTGGCAACAAATGACCAAATAACAAAATCAAGGACACTAATGGAATGCTAAAGGAGTGGACAAACCTTTGCTTCAAGACTGGCTACTGATAAGTCAGGTTTACTTAGGATCCACAATTCAACATATGCATCTTACCTTCCTAACATCGTGTTCGGTTGGGCACGAAAGATTTCAGGATCTACAACAAATCGTGTCTCATCTACAACTAACGTCAGCCGCTCAGTGCCACCTCGGGCACGAGCTCCCTCCATCTTCTGACAGGCATAATTCCGCACCGGGCTGCTACTCAAAGTCTTTCGCATTCGATTACAAGCAATAGAACTATTCGCTGGCTGTTTCAGGACTGAATTAGGTGGGCACTCGTTTTCCATAGCTTCTGTGTCTAGTTCATCGGAGTCGAGGGAGCGATCCTTGTGTACTAAACAAGGTTTGGATCTAGGTGGGGCCAAGGAACTGAAGAAGAAAAAAAGAATAACTGGTTATATTTCCACACTATTTTTGTAAATTAACTCGACGGAAATTTTAGGTACTTTTAGAAAATCTAAATCTCACCTGGTTCTTTTCATACAAGCTGAACGACGATCCTCAGGTTCTGAGAACTCAGTATCACTACTACTATCATAGCCTTGATTTCGACCAGCTGAACGACGATGTGCCATCTCAAACAAGTGAGATGGCAGGATCCTGCACTGCTGTGATAGATTCAACCCAATGGCAACAGTTTCAGTAGTCGCCAGACAGCACACAGAAGAAACCTGTCAAGGTGGTTCAGTAGAAATGGGGTACAGACTTTGGTCGAGGTTCGCCTCAGTTGGTTCTGAAAGTAGCAGATGAATTATACATTTGTCATTATGTGATTATATCAAAACGTGACCAATGTCGGACATGCAGCAGGAATAATGCATTGTGGATGTACATTGAAGTCAAGATAGAGTAAAAAAGTTGGACCATCCCATTGTCGGATGAACGTCAATTTGAGAAAAAAAAGGGAACGTATCCTATCGATGTAGAAGAAACATACAGACATACCTAGTATGCAGCTTCAACAATGACTAGTATCCCTATAAGGCGGCACGTTTGCCAGGAAAAGAGAGTTTGCATCGAAATTCCAACAAAAACACATCATTTTTCGCCATATTGTATTCTCGGAAATGAAGTCATCTTCGGCAACATTCGGGGTTTTCCGGTAAATTGGTTTCGTATTCAATCGCTTGCCGGCAGCACTGATTGCGGCAAAATGTTCTAAATTTTTCAATCAAATTCTCCAATTTCTTGAAATCAAAAAGCTTGATGTGCATGGTAAGATGATTTTCTTTATCACCATCAATCATTACATCCGAAAATTATCACGATTGAGTGTTGAATTGTCTGGAAAAGGCTCAATGAACTACAATAGTAGAATATGCCCTGCCCAAAAAAGAAACAAAATACACACTACACAGGGTGTTCAAAAAAATGGCCCCCTAAAAATGTTATTTTGGACGTCTTTTTCCTTCCCTTGTCAGATGCCCTGCATTTTAGCAATATTCCGGCCTTGTTTTGTCTAATCTTGTGTTTTTTTCTTTAATTGATAGGTAAGGTGCAATGATGGATGATGCGACGCTAGCTACCATCAATGTTGACCAGCTACATCAAGCCGTCAATAATCTCATATCAGTCAGTCGGCAGCAGCCAGCATGCACGTCTGTACCGCCAGTGTCGACTGCAGGAACTGCGCTGCCAACTCTACCACAAGGCAAGTGTAGAAGTTCAAGTTCGTGTGGTCACTCAAAGAAGGCAGGTCGCCAACAATGGCCTATCTTGACGGTCATTATGAGTATGACAGTACTATAGATTCATGCACTTGATTGGGAACAACGTTTACATGACGTAGTGTTGGTCGTCGTCACGTCACCATGCATTTTACATTACTGTAACGTGACGAGACGCGACGTTTTCGTAAACGTTGTTCCCAATCAAGTGCATGAATCTATAGTGGCCACATACCGGTACAGTACATCAATGATGATACATTTATCATTTATAAATCTGTTGATGGCAACTACAATGTGGAGATATGCAAACTGTAAACACTTACGTTTTGACTGTTTCAGGTATGACAGTGGCATCTTTGTCTCAGTTACCAACCATCAATCTAAGTCAACTCGGAAATCTTCCACAGTTTGTCAATCTGCTCCCGGTCTCGGATCAAAAGCAAGGTAGGTTACTCCTGTTCAACCAGTTTTTGACATCGGCAGTTCATGAGATGTGATCATCATCTCCCTATACCTCAATAGCATTCCGCGAAGATGATGTCACTGCAGCTGCTGCCCTCTATTTCCCCATCGCTGAATTACAGGCAATGTCGGACAAACGCGGTTTCGTAATGGATTCAGGCTTTCTAACTAGGGCAGTTAGATTCAATCTGGCACATGTCCGAGTGTTGGAAATACTACATAATTGTTCTGAATATTTCTCTCTCTGACTCTATGGTATCATTCATACTAAAAACAATGCAGGGTCAAAGATAATTGACTTTGAAATAAGCTCGAATGCGTAGAAGTAAGTGTCGATGTCCGACTGTCACGTGACTAAAACGTCATCAATATCTTATGCAAATGACCTTGTGAGCTATAAATAGTAACTTCGCGGGATGCTATTATGACAAATTGCTTCAATTTCATTGCATTGATATATTTTGGTCATTTTTGACATTTTTGATTTTTTTTTGTTCCAGGGGTAGTGCAAACTCAGGCCATCACCAACGCTGGCAATATCACTATAGCAACGACGAATCAAACTCAGGGTATGACAGATAGTCAACAACTTCAGCAGCAGCTCGCAGGTTTGTTGATACTCCCAGCACATTTCAAAATGAAATCCCTCTAAAACGTAATTCTAATTTTTTAAATATTAAAACACCCAATTCCTGGAAGAGCATTACCGACATGATAACCTTTTGGATATTGGCAAATTATTCTTTTCTCGTAATATCAGTATTCTTCATGGAGTTTTTTAAATTGTCTTTCCAGCTCTGGGTATCCCTGTCTCCCGCATAATTCAGACCAAAGATATTCAGCAGCTGCTAGTGCAAAAACAACAGCCAAACACTGAGCAGACACAACAGCCATCTGTTCAGATCCAGCAACAGGGACAAACGTTCATCCAGCAGTTGGGACAAATCCTTCAACCATCAGGGCAAGCGGTCATTCAACAGCTTGGCCAAGTTGGCATCCAACAACCAGGTCAAACAGTCCTCCAGCAGCTAGGCAGAGTGGGCATTCAACAACCAGGGCAGTCAGTCATCCAACAGCTAGGCCAAGTGGGCATTCAACAACAGGGACAAAGTGTCCTTCAACAGCAGGGTCAAACCACCCTCCAGCAGCGGGGACATACACTACTCCAACAGCCTAGCCAAGCACTCCAACAAACGGGGCAAGTCTGCATCCAGCAGCAGTGTCAAGTAGGCATCCAACAGCCTAGTCAAGTCGGCATCCAGCCGACAGAGCAAATAGGAGTTCAACAGCCGGGACAAGTGGGCATCCAGCAGCCAGGACAGACAGTCATTCAGGCAGCTGATGTTTCAGTTCTCACTGCAAGATCATTACTTGAACAGGCTCTACAACAATATGGAAATGTCACCAACAATCACAATGAAGCTGTTACTGGGCCTGTTTTGGATAATACTGGCAACACCATCTACCATGTCCTGTCAAGTATGGGCCTACAGTTACAGCCACCAGCCCCAGCTTTGCAGTCAGCGCCCCCTGTATTGGTTCTGCCGTCGTCAACAGCTGCTAGTACCACCCAGACACACACGACTTGTAATTCTGCAGCAGTTACTAGTACCAGTTCAGTTCATGGGACAGCTGTCAGTGCGGTAGTTGTTCCAAGTACCAGCTCAGAATGTGGGGTATCTCTTCAAGATATTCTGCCAGAGGGTGCTGTTGTCCAGGACATCGTCATAAGTGAAGAAGTGGATGGACAGGATAAAGAAAACCTTAGTCACGATCAGTCGAGTCATGATGCCCCAAATGGTCTCCCGTCTCTATCTAGTAAGGACATTTTCCAGTAAACACTGAGCCAGTAGTGTAGTCAAGTAATTGGTCAGGTTCGACTAGGGTTGCAGGTTGCAGAGTAATGAGCTGCAGAAGTAACATACATGAACATGTAGTAACACAAATTAAACTGTCAGAACCTAAGACATGTAAGGCCACGTTTCCATGATTTCAATGTGTTTCCTGAAAGCTAAGGATACACTTGATTTTGTTTTCAGTGCTTGAGATGATCCTTAAATCTAGTGAAACCAACGGCACAGCTGACATTATCTCCACAGTCAAAAAAGAAGTCAAGATAGAAGGAATATGTAAGTATAGTATGTGTTTGAGAAAGAACTGATACCAAACGGAAGGTATTGGTTGTCTCACCCAACACTTGTTTGGTTCTACAGACATTTCATGAAGAAATGAGGAAAGTGTGCTTACATCACTTAGATCATGTTACTTGTTGACTATTTCAGATTGTGTTGACTGCAATGTGAAGTATATCGATGCCTGCCCACGCCATGGTAAAGACTACCAAATCATTAACGACTCACCGATATTAAGTAAAGCAAGGATGAGTGTTCCCCATCAACTTAATCTGAAACCATCTTTAGTAAATGATTGCACCACAGGTAGGCTCGACTCTTTGATTTACGTTATCATTCGTGCTTACTGGTATGTGTCATCAGGCACTTTGAAATTACACATTACATGTTTTTCACAAGGTACGGCTGTGCAAAAAATGGCATTCATTCCTTTGATCTTGCCAAATTTCAAAAGCAAGTATTGAGTTGTAATCTGAGTGAAGTTGGTATGCTTTATAGATACTTTTGCCAGAGTGTGTTTGAAATGGCTCAACTTGACAGTGGATTGCCACATTGTTGCCTCACCATAGCTCTGTTCTCCCATAGGTGTATTTGCGAGGGAGGTTCTCAAAGCAAGGATCAGGTTCGGCCCCATGGAGGGAGCATGCGTAGATGCTACAGGTGAAGAAGACAAGACAGACTTATCTCTTTGGAGGGTAGGTATAGCACTTTACTTGGGTCCACAAGTTCAAGTATTCTTTTTTTAACAATATTTGAGAGAACCTGGTTGTTCTGTCTTTAAAAATTGTATTTCTAAGACAAGCTGTAGGCCAGTAGCAAGGATTGATAAGAAACTGAACTGAAAATGAGACGTCTCTATGAAAATGATGTACCTAAACTGGGCCTTCTGACTTAAGATATCCAAATTTCAGATCTTTGTCGAAGACCGATGTACCAAAATCATGAATGGCTATGATGAGGCTGTGTCAAACTGGATGCCATTCGTTCAGCAAGCTCGCAATAGTACGGAGCAGAATCTCGTCGCTTATCAACAGAACCAACAGATATTTTTTGTGACATCTAAAGCGATTGAGGCAGGGTCAGAGCTTTTGTTGTGGTATGCACGGGATTATGCTGGGTTGATCGGTAAGTTGATTTCTTCTTGGTTTGAATAGTGTTTGTGTTGATTTTCACCTTTCAATGTTACCTATAATTTTGGATGCCGAAAACAGGTTTGCATGTGCTATATGCACCTTTGCTCAAATTGGCAAATTTGGTGGACAAAATATTGCTACAAGATATTGACTTGTGCATTACATGTTACCCATACATGTACATGGTGATGTCATGTCCCACTTCTGTTCAAAATTGTGGTACCACCAGATAGCCTTCTTTCAAAAGTCTCACAATCTTCAAAAACATCACTCACAAAGTCAAATATCACTTTTTCCAGATGTCACTCCTAATGTAGACGATATGTCCAAGTGTAAAATCTGTCGCAAACAATTCCCGAGCATGGCAGATATGAGACAACATCAGAAATACAGCCACCCAGACATGTCTGCCCGCAAGTGGAAATGTCAGTGGTGTGAAAAAGCCTTCCAGACGTCGGGGAAACTGCAGATCCATCTGCTGAGCCACATGGGAGTGAAGCCTCACAAATGCCAATACTGTGATAAACAGTTTACAGATGTCAGTAACCTCAGGGTGCACATCTTACTACATACAGGTAAGACAGTTTACAGTTCTGTATACAGGATGTGCCATGATAACTGCAGTAGTTCAAGCAACAGAGATGTGCGGGTAGAGTCGGGCACCTACCACTCATGTTGGACTCACTGAAACTCCTACAGGCACTCACTGACATCACGCCATCCATGGCATCCGATTTGTCATCCGATATGGTGGCACTGCATGTATGCAAATGTATAGAGTTTTTCAAGCGTTTCATAATTGATTCACATCTTGTTTCAGGAGAGAAAAAGCACGCTTGCCCAGTCCCAGAGTGCAATCGTGCATTCACCCAGAAGTCTCATCTGCAGTCGCATATGATCTGCCACACGAAGGAGAAGAACTATTCTTGTTCGTATTGCGAAGCTCAATTTGGTCGACGGTCAGATCTCAAAGCCCATGAATACAGGCACACAAGGGAAAGACTCTTTACTTGTATTCAGTGCAACAAGGCATTCTTTTCTGCGAATAGTTACAAGAGACATCTGAAAAGTCATACCGGGCAACGGGATTATGCCTGTGAACAATGCACCAAGGCGTTTGTTACCAAATACCATCTCGTGCGACATAAGAAAACGTGTAAGGGGCCTGTGGCTGTGGTAGATGCTGAGGTGATACCGCCTCCCAAGAAGCGACGGAAGAGGGTGAGGATTTCTGATATCAGCTGAAACGTGGATTGTGATATGTGAAGCACTGGTGGTGCCTCTTTTATTTTTGCAATTTGAGAAAATTTATGAACAAAATACAGATTTCATGATTTTTGTTGGTGGCTGTATTGTATTTGTATGATATTGACATGGATTATCAGTCTTCTTTCTAAGGGTCATCATGCTTATACTGTACCATAACACCGTACAGAAGCACCACAAGGGGAGGATCAAAATGTGTGGCCCATTGTATACAATCACTATTTCTTACAAATGATTCTGTCTACAGCTGTTGTACATGTAGAATTCTCAGGCGCACGTTTTACACAGCAGTCTATGTGACCTTGAATGTATTCATGTTTTGTTATATTTTGTTAATTAAAATGTTGTTTGAAAACTTAGTCGTTGTTGTTCTGTATTGATTTCTGAGAAAGGCTTTTTCGCAGCTCTTGCATCTGAAATCATCACGTACAAATGGGACCCAAAATAATCTCAGTAAGTTGAAAAACGCAATGAACAACTTTTGCAACCAGACAAAACATGTTTAAAGACAATAACATGACCATCATTCGACCATGCTGCAGACTTAGGTCAAAACCTTGAGACCTGATAGAGCATCATACAGACCTCATAAGTACATGTATAAAAAGGTTCCATCATTTTGAAAGCGGTCAAGGACGAAAGTACCAATCCAAAATGGGAGACAGTGTCTCAATCTGACCAGTTATGACACAGGCCTGCGGAATATTCATATATTCTTCACAGAAGACCACACACCATGAGCAATAGATTGTCTAGACAAGAAAGGCCTTGCATCACCCATCAAAGACTGGTCCAAGTCTTGTTCATGTCAGTCACATCTGGTCCTGGCATATGCCTGCCCAGAGACAAATATCATACTGACAAAATCCAGCCAAGAAAACACATGACAACAATGATCTGTAAGCAGAACTATGTCATACATGTAGATGGGCCTTTCATGGGAAACCCATCATCTCCAGCTACTTGGGCTCACCTAGCTGTCTTTGTAGAAACACACGTCAGCGACTTGATGTTCCATTCTCTTACCATGGGTGATATGAATAAAGACTAGCAAATGCTTTTACTTCAATTTTGTACAGAAAGGCCTAGTGTAAATGTACATGGAGTTTTAGATAAAAGCATTTGCTAGTCTTTATTCATATCACCCCATGTGTATCGTAGGCTCACTGCTGATCAAGTGTTGCCTCCTCAAAAGAAGCATGTCTGACTGGGATGGGCCATACCTTGTTGTGCTGTCTGTTGTGGGACCATTAAGGGAGATGACAAAGGGACTTAGGCTCAACATTGTGTCACTAGTCCCTTTTCCATGTAATCATGAGGTAACATACAACCTTGTCTCATTACTGTGGGCTTGAATCAGAGGCCTACATGTATTCACAGTGCAACAGACAATAGGAAAGAAACAAGAATCTAAGGAACTTCACTTCAAGTTCCAAGAAATTCATGCCATACAATTGGATCAACTCCCTGGAGACATAGAGTGAGTTGACTGGCATCAAGACCTTCCATGCAGGCCATGGTGGGACGCTTTTTCAAACCAAATAGACATTGAAATTCATGGCTCAAAAATAAACTCTGGAATCATTTGGATGAACAGACAATATTTATTTTACAACAATGGAATATAGCACAATGTTTGGCACATTTCACCAACTACATAATGACATCTATAAATAACTGAATTTCTTTGTCTTTGTCAAAGGACTGCAGCAAATGTATCATGAAGCTAAAACAGAAATATTTCATAAGGGGGGCATTTCTGGCCCACATGGCCCCTACCCCGTCTCCCTTTAACATGTTTAAACCTCCCCCATTACAACCCGCTGTGCTTCTTTAACGTCATGTTGTAGCATAGAATAGTACAACTTGGCTCTATCACTAACATCAAGGTTATCATCACTAGCACAATGCTCTAAAACCCTACCAAGAATATCCTGGCATTCCGCAGGACGTTTAAAGAAAAGCTTCATGAGGGAGCTGAGGAGATAGTACTTCACATTATGACTCGTCTCCTCACTAATTGTGTCCACAAACTCCTCGAGAATGTACGGGCTGTCCTCTAGGAACTCACCATATTCACCTAACAAATAGATGAGGGAGCTTTTGCCCTCACTGTCGTCAACATAATCAGAACACTTTGCGATTGATTCCATGACAGCTTTTGCCAATTCAGGTTCAGACTGGAAATCAAAAGACTGCAAAACACCAAGAACATTAGATGTGACATAGTCTATTTGTAAGTCCAAGAGCAAGAGCAGGCGCTTTAGACATAGCGCATAATATTGTGGATATTTCAAGGCAATATCACTGAGAGATTTGATCGCAACTTTCGAGATTTCCGGTGAGACATCGGAGCAGTGCATCGAGAGTTCCTCAATTACATCACCGATATTCGATTCCGATATCAGTTTGGGCAACAATGTTATCTTCTTCAGTTTAACATACAATGGTTCGTTATACTTGCAGAAGAAAGACTGGGCTTTTGCAGCAAACAAGTCCTGGTTGTCACTTAGGACTTCCTCAACGAAATCTACTATCATAAATGCCAGTTCAGGATTTCCTGAAGACAATGAATGAATGAGGGCATGTTGTGCACGGTTGAAAACCTCGCCTTTTAATTGAGGCAGGTCGTGGACGAGGTGCAGGAAAAGTTTGATTGCACTGGTCAAAATGGCACTGTTATTGTGTTTCAGATACGGATCCAATATATTGAGAATGTCATATGTTTCCTCATCTTTCTTTGGTTTGTATTTGAGAAGTTTCTCAAAGATCGTCACTACACCCCATTCAGTGAACATGGAGAGTTTATTCAATAAATAGTATGTGATGTTTTTATTGATGACAATGCCACCTTCGTCTTTTAGAATCTCATCTAAAGTATGCATACAGTTTATCACAACAATAGGATCAGTGTCTCTTAACATTCCATATAATAAATCAACAACACCGTTTCCTTCTATAAACTCGTGACTTGTAACCGAAATTTTCCCGCAGCCCGTCACAGCAACTCGCCTTACATAAGCACTGCGATCTTTCAATCCGCTTAATAAAGCCTTCGCTACGTAATCAGTGAGGGCAAGGTGCTGTATGGAACATAAGGTCTTTAGAGCAAGTCCACGAATATATGGATTGGAGTCAGCACAATCCTTAACCAACGTGTTCACTGCCAAAAGGGAGAGGTCAGGATTGGCATTTGCTTGTACTGTGATGTAGAAACATGCAGACTTCTTGATGATTAAGTCATTGTGAGCTAAAATCTTGACCATGTGCGGGAACAAAACAGTGAGATCTGCACCCGGCGTCAGCAGGAGCAAAACCTGAAATTGAAAAGTTCAATAATGACATGAATATTATGATGGTATCCCTTCATAACTTGGTCATTTCCAACTGCAATCATTGCAGCAACGATTACGATAGGCTAACCTTGTATTTACCAATTGTTCCTAACTCTTCTGTGCATGGCAATCAATCATCAATAACCTATTCAGTATTCCAGGAACCGGAACATCCGAGAATGGGTTCATAGGAAAAACAGTACTTGCAGATCCAACCAGACTGGAGTCTGGAGATCGAAACTAATTTCGGACAATATCTGTTCGAACCTTGTATCGTCATTCTAACCTTTCTCATAACAAAACGGAGCTGCTGGACATTGCTGACTATTTCTGGATCAGACAGAAATGAAACTAGCTCATCAATGCGATAAGAAGTTGCATAAAGTGACATTTTCACTGACTACCAAAAATCTTGTTTTATCTTTTGTCGCTAAAGGTAAACTCAGTCCAGAGCTTCTGTAATGGCCGTGGAAGCGTATGTTCGGAGACAACTTGCGCGAAGACAAACAAAAGTGGTGGGACTTGCATCAGGGTCAATGATTTCGAAAGCGCATTTCCTCCTGGTCTGTGAAAATCTCCTGAACTACTTCGCTTTCTTTCAACAAGAGGCCTATCAGAGCATAGGTTCCATTCATCACAAATTTGTCTAGTTGGAGCTAGTGAGGACAATGTCACAACCAGAGTGCAGGGATAAGTTGAATTCAGATCATCAAAATTCATATGTATGTATAATGTGCTACGACTACAGACAGATCTTATATGTAAAGAGAGAGCTCTAGTGAACTCACACAACTGTATGTCCTAGCAGACGACCTGTGTCGTGGCGTTCCATCGGCATTTCCACCTGCCATCACTCGATGACGTCACCAGAGCAATCGCCGTCTCGTTCGCGGCATTTCTCATTCGCTGAACAGACACCTGCCATTGATATAGCCTGATGGCTGCTAGCTAGCTGATCGTGGTGGGAAAAAAACACGATTTGACCAGCCATAACTCTCAGCTAGACAGGCGGAGCAGCATAAGCTATCAATTCATCTGAGCGCACCCAACGTACGCGAAAACGGACCACTTTCAATCGCTCGTTGCGCAAACTTGAACTTGAATTAAAAACATTTTGCCATGTGTGAATACTACTGGCTATAAATTTCAACAATCATGTTACGTCACGTAGACTCGTTAATACCACAAAAGCCAAGTTTCCGCGAAGTTATGTCACTTGTTGTCCGACTCCCGTTCATCCGACCGTGACCTCAGTATTTGACCAATCAGCTTTATATCGTGAGCATTTTCGTGTATGGGTCAATGAATTTGATTGAAAATCACAATTTGAATAGATGAGTGGTTTGGTAACCTCTCTGACGTAACGTACTCAATACGGGGCGTTGAATTTGGCTGTGCTCCTGGTATGACAGATCGGTTTTGGGAACACAAGCGTTCAGTTGTGTCGACGCCAAGTCGAAGCACTGGTTCAACATTGGTGAGTTCAGCCTGATTTCTCCACAACTTTTTCTCCCCAAATTTTGCGACTAATGTCTGATACAATGTACAATCTTATCTTATCTTTTCATTTTCATTTCTTGCAGACGCCAGACACGTTGTCCTGTCTAGCACACCCAATGCTGCCCAACCGGTTTATCACAAGATACAACGTGAACACAACCATGGTGAGTTATTTTTCTCTATCGAAACTTCCTTGATCGCACATGCATACATGTATTCTTTTGAAACTTCTCATCTCTGCAGCAGTGGCGGATCCAGAAATTTGGGAAAGAAGCCGGGGGGCGCTGCCCCACCAATGAGAACTCATGATAGAGCCGAAGGTGCAATCCTGAAAATGAGGGGGAGGGTTCTTGAGGAGAGGTGCCCTAAAATATCAAAGAGGGATGACTCATGCGGACCCCTAAATCCGCCACTGCTGTTCTGAATATTCCCACACTCGGCTCAGCTGACCTTTGAAAGGAGGACACTGTTCGCCCATACCCTGTCTATGGTACTATATCGTTCTGGCAGCAAGAAAATGAGACGATCGGTCATGTCTGCCATGTTTTATGACGTCACACGCCACGTGCTTGGCGCAATGTGTCACGTGCTCATAACACATTCTATCTCTGAACCAATCAGCCCTTGATACTGTGACATGTGATATGTTTGATGAGGACCTTGACCAGATCAGAAAGATAAGTGAAAGAATAGTGAAATTAGAAAAGTGATAAGATTAGTGATCACCAATCGTCTCATTTCACCTCTATGCTGCCAACTGTGCGACCTTTATAAACCCTGCCAGTTGTTCCCAGGCTTGTGTTATGAAATTACCATGGTTTAGTGACAGGCCTACCCCCTCTTGTATTCAGTGGTATTAAATGGACAACTGTGGCATGAGATATGGTATTTTTTCCTACAAAAATGGCTTCCAATAGATCCGTGACTTCTCAGTCCAAACAGGAAAATTGAAATACATCATTGAACTGCAATAAACAGTGCACAAAAACTGGGTGTAACCTTAGGCCTGCCTGAATTTCACAGGTCATGTCCAAAACTGCCTCGCACACTGGCGAAAATCGTTATTTGAGATAAGTGGCGGCGCATGGTGACAAGCAGAGGTATTATCCTCCTGGCCAGGGAAATCCCACGCCCAGGTTGTCCCTTTAAAGCTGACATGCATGCATAAAAACTCTAACGGCCAAATTAGAAAAGACGGAAAGGATGAAGTGGCGAGGGTTCCGAGTTCGAACCCGCTCGAGGAATATTGTTTTATTTTTTTCTTTCTCTGTGACCTGTCTCGTCAATGAACTTGTGTTTGTGCAGTCAAGTGAGACCACTCGCTGGGTGTCTATCATGTTTCAAGTGCAGTTTGTCTTTTGGTGCATGGTCAGGCGTTTGTGTTTTCTATCTTTGTCGTTTGGGTTTTTATGCATGCATGTCAGCATCAAGTATGTTTTCGCGTGGTCACGAAGATGATAAATGTGAATAATGACACCAATGCATTGGCCCTGCGGTCACGAGGTGGCTTTCAAAGATATCCTTGTGCCGTCGGTAGGAAGCTGCTGAAAGCCGCAGCAAACCAGCAGCAAACAAAAGACTTGGGCTACTTAAAATCTTTTTCAGTAGCAGTAATAATCTCGTCACCATTGAGTTTTACCTATAGCTCATACACAAGTATAAAGATGGTGTGCGAAGATAAATTTCGGCCATTGTGTTACCATTTTAATATGTAACTGTATGCTTAATCGCCCGCCCGCCCGCGAATCTTTTTTCCTGAACCTTTCTGGCAGTACAGTGTACAATTGTACACAGGTTCTCAGCCAATCAGAATCCGATGAATCTGTGTCGTCATCGGGGCGTCATGAAACTTAGAAGTAAGCTTGTGTTGTTTTGTGCTTGTTAATCAAATTTGAAGCATACAGTATCAAAATATAGACAAGTCTCATTGCAGAGAAACATATTCCTACTGGAAAACCATTCACATGAGACAAGTCTCATTGTATATTCATGCTCAATCTGATATCTGAAGGACTATCCCTTGGATCTTGGAGATGGCTATTGTTATTGTCCTTTCTGTAGGTATGTTTTAGGTAGCAGAAATAACTAAAATATCTAAAATCTAAATAACAAGGGAAAAGAAACGCGTTATAAAAATAAAATATAAAGAATAAAAAAGAAAAAGAAAAATGTTGTCAACAACCGGATTCGAACTCACGACCTTTGGATCGAACATCGTATTCTGCCATTTCTGACGAGCGCTCTATTACTGCTCTAAAGTTTCTAAGACTTCTGACGTCATGTATTTGTCGAAATCTGATTGGCTGAAAGTCCCTGTACAAATGTACACTAAAGTGCCCAAAAGGTTGAGGAAAGAAAATTCGCTACCCGCCCTTTTCAGATAGACAGTTAGCCCATCTATCACTTCGATCTATCTACCGTAGCTGTCATGGCCAATTCTTTTTTCTTTCAGAAGCCCCGACGTCCTTTGAACATTCAAGAAAGGGTTGGGTTTGGTCAAGGGACTGGTATTGGATCTGATATATTATCATTGTTGTCACACCTTTTCGCTAAATATGAGGTCTTGAAAATGCTTGGTATTGCTCCTTGTGAGGTGTTACCCAACGTTAATGACGCCTGTCTGTATAAGTGGTACATACTTGACACCTATGGCGAAGGATGAGCCAGTTATTTTCGAGTTTGTACTTTGGGTGCATCTCGTTCTTCGGGTTGCATTGCGCCCGCGACCCCATAGGAGTTCCTGGTCTTGTCTCTTCGCCCCCAACCCCGATAAACTCTTATGTACCGTGAACGAATGCTCATCAGGTCGACAGTTATTTGACGACGTAAATCCATCCATATTAACTGGCGCTGCGGCTGCGCTCAATAGACTCCGTTGGGGAGTCTGAGCCTGATAGGGTGGACCAGTCCAGCCGGTTATGTACGGTTGGTATGCTCTATGATATGGATCTCCAGCCACCTGTCAGCTAGGGGCAGACCCCAGTGTCTCAACCCTGGGTCTCAGAGGCGGTAACTTCTAGTCAGGCAGCGCGCTATGTCTGGTTAGGCGACATGGGTTACCAGGGCATCCACAGCCAAAATGGTTTGCACATGGAGGTCATCGCGACCGACTTGTGAGGGGGAAGAAGTGATGTCCATGGCGGTTTCAAATTGATCTGACGACCCCCGCGTCTTCTGGACAGGGAGGGGTTCATGTGGCCAAATCCTGTCAGCTAAATCCTATCGTTAGCATCGTTCGCGGTACATGGAAACCAAGGGCATGGAACCCTTTTTTGTATTGGTCTAATTTCTCTGAGGATTTCAATGATGATATATATATTTAGATCCACAGGTATAGTCGGTACATGTGGCGAGTCGCCACATGAACATTTTAAAAGTTTTTTTCGAGCATTGTTAAAAGTTATGAGAATAAATATTTTCTTTGGACGTGTTTTTTTTTACCAGAATGACAATCAAAAAGTTTGTCACTGGAGAATTTCCCCATCCCCCACCCCAGCCCTAGAATAATATACAGACTAAATATATCTTTGGACTGTACTGGTAATATAGGTCAGTCACGAAAAATAAAATATATATTGGACTGTACTGGTAATATAGGTCAGTCACGAAAAATAAAATATATATTGGACTGTACTGGTAATATAGGTCAGTCACGAAAAATGAAATATATATTGGACTGTACTGGTAATAGAGGTCGGTCACGAAGAATAGAATGATATTGGACTGTACTGGTAATAGAGGTCAGTCAAAAAAATATATATATATTGGACTGTACTGGTAATATAGGTCAGTCACGAAAATATCTGAAAGTCTGTGCCCCATTGTTGACGAATATAATATCGTGAGGACTTTATCAATAGTCACGGTCCCTGGCCCCTCCCACATAAAAATCATTAGCAAGGTCACTGCAGGCAATAGCTTCAGCATTGTTTTTGTATAAACATGTCTTAAACATTATGAACGGCCCTATTTGTGGGGTACATTGGGTTCTTGCTGGGGTAATGATGTCCATGTCCGATTCTGCGTTAGTGGACTTGTAAATCAGTCCAGCAGTGACATTGCGTTTTGTGGACATGTAAGTCTGTCCCGCAGTACCAAGTTTCACCCCAGCAATTGCCAATAAGACCTGCACGTGACCTTAAAGTAAATAGCTATGCAAGTGTGATCGAGACAAAACGCGATGTATGCATTGGAAGAAGGAAATCTGCGAAGAGTAAGTAGCTGGAACTGTCTGTCCAGCTCTCGTTTATGAAACAATGGGCGATTTGAAAGACGTCTCCTGAACAGATCGCCCATTGTTCACTAAAGCAGCATTCGAATTGTCTCCAATTTTTTCAGGTGGATTGCTCCATCTCGTGTGGTATCACTGTCCCGTCCCAAGAATCGAGCAAACACGACCGAGGCCACTTCTGAGAAATGAATATTCAGGATGCCAGATTCGTGGAACACAATTGAGGTAAATGAGATAAAATTCGATAAGCTGGCTACAGTTGATGAAATGAGGCTTTAGGTCCGTCATCATGTGACTGATATTGGGACAAACCCGAGGCAGGTTGACCACCATTGCCTGACAATTCAATTTAATTGATTCATCTTATTAGTACCAATGAGGCTGTCGCAGACATAAACATGTGTAAAGACATATTACTGATATGCTATAAAAAAAACGTCATGAAAAATGATCAAAATCTTTAATTTCTTAATTGTATATTTCAATGTTTCTTGGTATCTAAATCTTCCCTTTCTATTCCAGGCCAGTACTCAAGAGCCATGATCAGGGAACAGCAGTTCCCAACGGAATTGACCCTTTTCTTGTTGTAATTCATGCTGTTGGCTCAGAATGAGTTGACACTCACCTGTTTTCGACCCTGAAAATTAAACATCGAACATTGTTACTCTTTGTTAAATGTGAACCTTGCAAAATAATGTGCTTATTCCTGAAATCAATAGCACTTCATGTATGTACTCGCTGATCCAGAATATTGCTATTTCTTGTTCCGTTTTCAATGTGGCAATCCATTTACCGTATCTGAGCTATTTCACAGCACCAGAAGTGCAACATTACAACTGCAATGGAGCTATTTCTTGATCACAGCAAAAATGTGTTTCTACATTGTTTTATTCAAATGATGCATGAATGAACCTTATTGACATATTTGTTTTTAAGAGGAATTGGTTGTAGGTTTTCTTTCTTTTTTCTTAAGGCAGGCCTAATTTAACAGAAGGCCTATATTTTAGGTAGGATATTATTTATACTATAGGCCCATATCAGTTTTGAGATCAATTTCCTCTTGAAGACAATAAACGTCCATGAAGTCTCTGCACCATTTTGATTGGGCGGTTTTGGGCTAAAATACAGTAAAAGAGAATGCTCCATTGGCGTTAACAGAATATGTCATTGTTTTGGTCAGCAATTAATTCTTGCCACCTTGAAAGCGGTCACGGTTACTTACGACTTGTACATTGTTCAATTGTTATTATGCTATTGTCATTTGCCTTTGCCCCCCCCCCCCCCCCCCATATCCTTATCGACACTCACAGTGCACCACCCTCCATCCCATGCCCCGCATGCGCACTGACCCAACATCTGATCCCTTGACACGCTTGCTCAAGCGGCGTCAGCAGTATCAACGTTGTGTTATTGTATTCCAAGTTTTGCATTATTCATATGTATGTACTTGCCAAATAAATGTTGTCATATCAGAACATTCGTCTCTTGTCCTTCGGTCAACAAGTGTGCGGATCACTCCCAACAAGTTCGATAAACACACTACACTATCTTCACGTGCAACAATTTACAGTCAGCCTTTTCTGATTCCGCATGCCGGCCACTAATTCTAAGTTTTGTAGCATATATTATATACTTGCCCAATAAAAGTTGCCATATCATCAGGCTTTGTCTCTTGTCCTTCGGTCTCTCAGCGTGGGGGACACTCTCGAAAAGTTAGATTTATGCACTTACCAAACGACACCAAATGCACCTTCCTCACCAAAATACCGCACGCCTGCGGACAGGGACGAAATAGCCCAGAGTCTGTACCGTAACTTAATTTGCATCCCGTTTCAATCCAGAATGACATATCATCAGCCTTTGTCTCTTGTCCTTCGGTCTCTCAGCGTGGGGGACACTCTCGAAAAGTGAGATTTATGCACTTACCAAATGCACCTTCTTCACCAAAAATACCTCACGCCTGCGGTCAGGGACGAAATAGCCCAGAGTCTGTACCGTAACTTAATTTGCATCCCGTTTCAACCCCGAGCAGTTGACGATCGAGAAGAAGAGACAGTTTTTCCAAGCCTTGCGGAGACCAACGTCTATGTATAACGACAGTTCTGAAGAGCTCTGTCTGGTTTCCTATATCTGTATAGTCATCATGGTATCAATGATTGAGCCGATTTACGAATATCGCGTAACTGAACTTAAGCAGGATTTCATACATCTTCGCTCTTGAGGACTTGCGAAATCTGCCGCGATAAACATTTTTTACTGACAACGTCCTATTTCTCCACTACTCGCGGAAAATAACTGGCGCTCAATGTGTGTATCTATATGTGTCCCTGGAGTTCGAAGGATGTGACATTACAGAGCGTCCGATTTAGTCTCGTAAAGAGACGCGAATTATTCCAGGACATTCACACTTGTGTTGTATCCTATCCTTACGATGTATGGTTATCCCTACAGAGGTGCTATAAGCCCTGTCTCTTTAGTATTGGATGAGGCATCCTGCAGACAGTCCGCTGAACGCTCTTGAGAAAGACACTGACACCCCATCTCTGCCCAGTGTAACCCGTGCTTAGAGTAACTGGTAAACCGCAATCGTCACTTGAAGACCAAGCATTTGCTGGTGTTTATTCATATCATCTCCTCAAACACTACTCGAGTACTTCTTGGGTGGTACCTGATACGAGACAACTAACTGAGCTATAACTAACCTGAAGTGCTATTTGATAAGGCACATGAGCTGTGTCCCTTTAGTTCGAAGGATGTGACACCTCACAGTGTCCAATGCAGCTCCTTGAGAGAAAAAGACACTAATACATTCACAGGACTTTCAAACTGCTGGGAGTGTCCCGACAGAAGTATGGACAGTGAAGCGGACAACCCTGTTCCTCCAGTGTTAGTCTTGGGGGTAACTGATTTGGCATTACCTGGTATGGGCAACTCGTCTTGCGAGGGTGCAGATCGTGTGTCCCTTATACTTCGAAGGATGTGACATACGACAGAGTGTACAAAATGCCCTGAACTAGTAGCCATGAGAGAGGAGTTCTAGCCATCTGGAGCACTTAGATCCAGGACCAGTTTTATGATGACTAGAACACTTACAAAAGACGACAATATGTTGACTCAGTGACCCTCTCCTATTTGCCGCATCGAACTTGACTATTGACAGCTTCTGTTACCAATGGTAGTTTGAAGCGTGAAGGTCAGAAGCTGTTGCTGCACAGAACATGCGATAGTCGACCAAAACTTAGCTGTGTGTTATTCTTTTAGGCAAGAGAGGTCCTCAAAGGCCATCGTGGTGGTTGCAGACGAAGCTCTCAAGACATCAAAAGAGGCCCTCGAGCTGGCGAAGCAGTCCGTGCAGAAACCACGGGAAGTCTCCAATCAGGTTGAACAGCTCAAGCAAAAATGAGTCACATAGATTTTTCATCTTCTGGGTTCTCATTTTAGATCCACGATTATCATTTTGCGACAACTTGCATGCACAGTTTGCTGGGTGGAAGATTCCACAACTGGCATCCCCATGCACAAGATATCCAAGCAAGGACAGTCACAAGATCTTTGGGGATTTCGCTTTCAGTTACATTGAGTACTCCAAAAAAGGGCTGCTTGTGAGTGATCTCTACCACAACAACAACATTTGCTGGAGAGCAAAATAATAGCTGCAACTATGATTGTTTTCAGTGCAACTGGAGAGCAAAATAATAGCTGCAACTATGATTGTTTTCAGTGCAACTGGAGCTGAGAGCCGATACAACAATACACGAGACCTTGCGATGGAGGCTCTCAAGATGGCGCAGGATACATACACCGAGTCTCTAAAGATCTACACGGAGGCCGACGGTCTCACCGTACCGAGTCTTTTCAGTTCCTACCTTGCCCTGAAGATGGCGATGGCGTCGTTCTTTCATGAAGTAATTTAAAGTTCTGAACAACGCCATCGCCATCTTCAGGGCACCGTAGGAACTGAAAAGACCGGGAGGTCAAATTGGTAGCCTAGCGTAGATCTCCAGGGTCCGAGGCTGCTGCCCACAAGCCGGGCAATAGTGTCGGAGGCCTCTCCGTCTCAGGATGGGTGAAGGTTAGGGTTAAGCCAGCCCAATAGTATCTCCCATGAGGCAGGCTGCATGACGCAACACTGATGGCAGGAGAAAGTAGGCTCAGGGTAATGAAAAACACAAGACTGATATAAATTGATTTTAATTCTTTACTTCTGGTATCCGGATAGAGACTGACAATGCACCCCTGGTCATATCCTCCTCATTGTCACATAATATATCACCACTTTCTGCACATAAATGAACACAGGGCAGACTGTATCTATAACACAATGTATTTTATAACACAATGACTTTGTCATACCATATGACATGTATAAGAGATATTGAGGAGATGAAGCCATGCAACCTACATGACGCTCTTTAACATTTTCTGACCTCAGTTTACTTTCATTCAATTTAAACCTGCTCACTCCCATTATCTTATTTATTACAGTATTTGTTGGCCTAATATCTTCCTCTTCTCAACTTCTCTCGACAGGAAAAACAAATAACTCATCACTCGATCCCCAGAGATGATAAAATACACAGTTTAACTTGATTTATACAAAATTTCAAAATATATATTATCTTCCATTGTTTTAATGGAAAGAATGTCATGTTTCATCTCTGTACAACGACTGGTTCAAATATATAACCAATCAAATTGGACCACCCGCAAGGACCGAGTATGAAAATATTTTTTGAAAAGTGTTTTTTTTTAATTTCGTTGTTTTTTGGACAGAGTCTGTTCTGAACAGTGATTCTTTTAACTGTCCAAAAATACGACGGACACCATCATCAGAAAAACTTATTTCAAGACCATGACTTAAGTGAATGTGGATGTTAAGCTTCATCAACAGTGATCTAGCACTGTCTTCTCGATGTGTTAAATACATACCGGTACTGTCTACATTTAAATATGACAATATATTATAGGTATACTGTCTAGATGAATTATCATATTATAAATTATCTGCGAGGATCTACAAATATTTACACGATGACTCCACAAAATGGAGTATTGGTTCATGATTACAATAAACAATATTGTACCAGTAGGCCTCAGTGAAGCGAGAGGAAATTAATCAACTACTGTGTTGACTTATTTAAGCCAGTCAAGGCTCCTCGTCTGTTACATATAGGCCTATCACAGGTAAAATAGGCCTTTTTACAGGTGCTCCTCAGCTGGGTTAATCATGTCAACACAGTTATTTCAAAGTTACCAGATGTTGTCAAATGTAGATTTACAATCAAACTATATTCAATGTCATTGGATAGTCAAACAGATTGGGGAATCGTCATTCAATCAACAAGGGCATGCAAAAAATCAACAATCTGATTCTGACTAAAATTTGTAAAGATAAAATATGACAGAACCTGAGGGTCTTGATAACTTAACAATTAAGTTGAACGTACCAGTACTGTTATAGCCTTATAAAGTCAGGAAAAGCACTTGACAAGATTAGCGCTTTAAGTGCTAATCGTTCTGAGTTGCTCCCAATAAATAATAATCTCAGGTTTTTAACAAGGTTGTTATGAGTAGACATTAAAATAATCCCTTCGTTAAGCAATACCACATTAAGAAGGGGCTCGTTAGACCCATACAGAAGTGCACAGCAACCACTGTCCATGCGCTTTCCGAATGAAGCAGAGCAACTCCTTGTAAACAGAAACAATTAACATTCATGTCAAGCTCAAATGCTCATGCTTGTCACAAGCACAAGTGATGGGCTTCCAAAACAGCCGAATGGACAAGCATACAAAGCTATATTGAAAAGTATACATCGCTATATTCTCGAACAGGACCATTCTTAAATCACTTCTTTACCAGGGGTGAACCAAATGCTGGATGAGGTGCTTTTTTGTCAAAAAATTGGGTTTACTGGATCAAAGTAAACCCCCTCCCACTCTATTAACATGATACACAGGTTTCAAATGTAAAGGGAAGTGTCAGTGCCACCTGGTCATCAAGGTGCCAATGGCAAGTATACAATTAAGCCCTTACTTAGACATAACTTACATTAATAGGCTTATGTACAGGGGTATTATATTGATACATTCCAAAGTACACAAAGTCACAAACAGTACAGAAGTAAATATAAAATCAACATCAACTGGTTATGAGTCATGAAAAGGTTTCCTTTGAATAGAATAGCAACCTTCATCGACTTATTTATGTACAAAATATACAATGTCACAACCATGTTCTTAATCTTTATAGATCGATGACATGAACACCTTGGAAGAAATTAGAACATAAAACAGACATTAAAATGAGTTATTGGAAGAAAAGGCAGTTTCATTTCGAAGGATATTGATATTTCTTTTGATAAGGTGCATGACCTCCTGGAACCAATATTGTCATATGCCTAAAGTTTCATCAACATTTATGGTGGAACTGAGGCATTGGAAAAGCTGTCAATCCACTCAAATCATCAGGAAAGCATTGGAAGAATAAAAGACAGGGGGCTCTTTAGTCTTAAAAGTGAGTCTCACACAATAAATAGACTTAAACCATTGGGCGATTCTTAAAACTAACCTATAAAATCATTAAGTATCAGAATTTTCATGAACTCATGTTATTCAGAGCCTCACACAAAAGATGAATTAAAACAATACAAATGTCACAGACACTGCTCTTACAACATTCATATTACATAGTGTGATGTATGTACAATAGAACATGTATACGCACCAGAATTTCACAGCTATTCATTGTTAACACCTTCAGCGCCGAACCACGTAGATCTACGTGGCGCAAATCCCCCTCCCCTTTGAGCTGGTTATCGGAAACTCATGGATTTCATGAAAGAACTACGCCATCGCCATCTTCAGGGCAAGGTAGGAACTGAAAAGACCAAACAGTCTTTTCAGCGGTCTCGGTTCCAACCTTGCCCTGAAGATGGCGATGGCGTAGTTCTTTCATGAAGTCATTTGAAGTTCTGAACAACGCCATCGCCATCTTCAGGGCACCGTAGGAACTGAAGACCAAACGGTCGTTTCAGTTCCTGCCTTGCCCTGAAGATGGCGATGGCGTAGTTCTTTCATGAAGGCCATGAGACTCCGATAACCAGCTCAAAGGGGAGGGGGGATTTTGGCCACGTAGATCTACGTGGTTCGGCGCTGAAGGTGTTAAAATAGTTAAACATTAATTTACTGTACATATGTATATGAATCACCAAGTAGAATACCGAACTTCCGACGAGTGCTGTCCTTTTTCAGATGAAAACGTGTTTAACCCCTCACACCTGAGACATCACAGAACGCATACCATTCTCCCAATGGACACCAACCGAGATTAGCATGAAAGCACTGTTTAACTATTGACGAGGCAGTATAAGCTTATCATTAGCGTAGACCAGAAAGTTGTTTCCCATTGCCTAGATCTGCCGTCCCCAAGTAGAATATGTACAGGGCGTTTCAATAAGGACTAAACCCAAACAAAAAATATTATTATTCAAGAGTGTACATGTCATTGCAAAAACAATGTCTGTCTTCTGAGACAATAGGCTTGCAATGAAAAGAATCAAAGGAAAAGTTATTGCTCAACCTCATGATTGATTGATGGCATCTACACTTTATTGAACAACGCACATTTTGTCTGGGCTTTGTTTTATTGAAACGCCCTGTACAGTCCTTGAGACTGAAGCTGACTAGAAAGCACCAGCCAATACCAATATCATTTCACATTAAAACAATTCCAATTCAAGCTCTGTACACAAAGTCCATATGAAATACACAGCGATTTTAGGCCAACCACAATGAACTAATTCATCACATCTTGCTCTTTCCAACCTGGACAGCCAAAGAACACCAAATCCAGACTAAGTCAACATCACTCTGTATAAACTTGTAACAAGCGTCACGCCTTTACACATGCTCAGCAAACTCAAGTGAGTGACCTTAATGATCCCTTTTCATTCAATTAAAGGACCTGGTTGGACGCCAAGAGATCTTTCGATTCATGTCCACTCCACATACTCGACCAATGAGAGCCTCAGTTCAAAGGAAGTATAGAGTCTCAGCCAATAAAACTGGCACAGCATCACAAGCTTGACCAATCAGAGCTTGTCTAAGGAAGAGACAGAACAGTTTCAGCCAATCAGCTGTTGGTGTTTTTTTGTGTGGAAGGCTCTGATTCGTTGTCTGTCTTAGCCTCTGTGGCTTGCGTATTTGGTGAGTTTGGTGCGGATTCATCTTCCTTAGATTCCTCTTTGATTGTTTCCATTTCACTCTGTCGTGATGCGTCCAGCGACGCCTGCATCTCCTGAAAATAATCAAAAGTGCAAATAAGAAAGACGTTTCAGTTCAAATCTGACCCAACTGAGTGCCATATGTGACTCGTTCTAGCAGAACCAGTCGCATGTCGCACATAAGATGAGCCTAGATGACACCAGGAGATAATAGAAGAAATTGATGTCATCAGATTTCACAAAAGGCTTACAATAGTGAAATGAACAAACAGTCCGTTTCAACCTGCCAAGCTCAGAGCGACATGCGACTGGTTTTGCTGGAACGGGTCACATATTAGTAAACCTCCTGTAGTGGACAACTCTACCAGCAGGACACTCTCTCCCATAACATGCATAAGGACACTGACTTTGTTCCCAACCTAAATAGGTCATTTCCCCTCTACTTGATCTCTGTAACAATAACGATGTCTACCCACCTCTTTAGCTGCCTCTTCCTGACTCTCCTCCTTCACTGTCTGAGTCCACATATCCAGGTTATCCTTCAGATTCTTCGTTAACGTACATGCAATCTTCTTTAACTTCTTCCGCGGCTTGGGTAATGTCAGGTGATTGTTTTCTGGTACTGAGTTTGTGTCTGAAATGAAGATGACAGAACAGTGTTTAGGTGTTCATTTCCAACCATGGAAACAAGTCTATTTTTGTGTGCTGTGAAAGTGAAAATGAAGCTGCCTGTTTTGTGTTCTTTCAGAAGTAAGCTTAGGTGAAGTTGCTCTCAAGTAACCGGCGAAGTTTATCAGCTGTCATCAACTGTATGGACCAACAGCATGTGTAATCAAATCGAACACGCAATAACATGACTTGAATGAGAGTAACCCGTACCTGAACCTGTTTCCTCATCCTCCGTGTTGTCTGTGTTATTCCCGTCACTTCCTGAATGAACTGCAAGAAAGCAACAAAGATAACATACACGATTTTTAAGAAGGCCTAAGGTGGAAGTCTTGTATGTTCATTGAGACTTTTGCCTGCTACTTCAGGCACCAATTGGGTTTCATGGCCCAGTGACTCAGTCTTTGGCCCGAGAAAGATTTCATCACAAGCTTCTAATGTTTCTCAATAGTTGGGGTCTTTTGAACTGCCACTGATTTCTACTTACCATCATTGTCAGTCCCATCATCCTCGATCCACTGCCCAGGCAGGAGTCCAGCAGACGAACATGCATTGACTAGTGGTGCCACCAAGTGGTTGATGAAGGACATTTGGAGTTTGGCGAGTTGGGGATTCTTTCTGTCCATGTATGGGGAGATAGGCATCCCAAGCTTAGCCTCCTCGTCACCCTACGAGAATAAAGATATGTCAGTTAAAGTTATTAATGCCTGATTAACTGAAATTGCAATGGACCCAAAATTTGATTCTGGCAAAGATCCAGGGTACTGTATACAGAGAAATATAATCTGTAGGATTAAATAAAAGTATTGCACCTGCTCATAAAACTCCTCTGTTATTCTGTAAGTCCACGAGACATGAAGATCCTTTGACTTTGCTGGGCCGTTGATATCGGCGAGTTTGATCACGACTTGTGAGACTAGAATACGGTCACTCTCTACCGTCCAATCAACACCAGGCGCATCATTGTCATTCGTCTGAAAGAATAGAAACCTACCGGTAATTCAGATATTTCGAACAGGATTTTTCCCAAAATACGTCACATGCTTCTGGTAATGATGAAGGAAGAACTCTTGATAATGACAAGTATAAATCTTTGATTTTAAAGTCAAGTTTGCAAGAAACAGAAGAACAACCTCATATCGCCATTTCAGACATTCTTTGCAATGATGATGAATTGATATATTCCATTATTTTTAAAAGCGTCTGTTCAAAAAATGAGGTCCCCATGCAGATGCCACAGCCTGATAAAAACATATATACAACTATCTGCTTTGGGCGATAGTGGATTTTTATTGACTCCAAGGCATAAGAATGTGGATGCAATGTGCCATACTAAAAGCCATGCATGGTGTTGGATTGATTGTGGATGAAAAAACTGTCAAATAAACAGACTGGTCCATTAGAGGCCGGCATGCCATTTGCTAGGTTTTCTAAAAGAAGAACTTCTCCAGAAAACATACAAAGGTACCTTTGATACCAAGACGTGACAGGTTGGTGCAATCACCTGCTCTTGTCCCAGGCACGATACCACCGCAAACAAGCATTTTTGTTGATTGCAGTGACAAAAATTTCTTGTTTCAACATTCCAAAAAGATGAAGTTGGAAACATCTGACTCATACATGAAGGAGAAACCACAGAATTGACAAGTGTTTGTAGCTATTTTCAGCTCAACAAATGCAATGTTCTTTAACGTGTAAAGTTAGATGGTGCTGGAGTAAGAAAATCTGTGATAGGTTAAATGAAGGAAAGCATCAATAAGTACCTTCAAAGGGTACAAAGGTGATGGTTTTTTACTGATTTACATATTCAATGTCAAAATAAATCTTTTGAATATTTGGACAAGGTGATCACAGCACTCCAGCGCCATCCACCAGCAAGTTTAACAACTTTCCATTTGTAGGTCTACTAACCAACCAGAACCTTGACAATTCTGCAGAATGGCACCATTACACCATTTTGAAAACTATTTACCTCACATGAACATGATTTTTTCTCTGGATACTGTAAGATAAAATGCAACTTGAAGTCTGTCGCCAAAGTCTGGCACTTTCACTATTCTCTGCCAGCATCAGCACATTTGTGCATCACTTGACCTGGTACAGTCGATGACAATTTCATGGCAAACATCAGTGTGGATGCCACATAACCAGTGACCATTAGACCTGCATCTGGACTCATGCAGCTGCAGGCCCAGCCTTTCCAGCCACAGTCTTCTCCTCTCTTCAAGAAACAAGTAAAGCCTGTACTCTGGAGATGTGGCCCTTCACAGAAATTCCCACCCACAATGAACTTGAGATAACAGGCTACCCTTCCTAGCCAGAGTAACTTCCATGAATCGACCCAGAAAAAAACTGGGCAAACTAAATCTTACAAACCTTTGCATTAAATTCTGCTAAAATCTCAAAGTGTCGTTTTAAGTCTGTAGCGAGTATTGATTCAATAACCAGGAAGCGGAATCGTTTGAACTCAGCCTTCTCTAGGTGTTGTAGGAAGTTAAATCTCTTGTCTGACAATAGGAGGTGCCACGCGGCCGCTGCATGGTGATTCTCTAATACTGATCGATCGTTGTACAAAACAGCCTGAAAGTAGAGAAAGGATATTTACAACCTCTGCCAGAGGGGCGCTACGACAATCAACAATCCTGTGGAAAATCAAAGAAAGCTGGACTTAGCCACTTTAGCCAATCAATGAGTGTTTCTAGTGGCATCGTCGAGTAGTGTTAGAACTCTGAAAAGAAGATTGGGACATTGTCAGTGGATGAGATTTTGGAGCCATTCCTGTACGGTGGTGCCATCTATAATACCTGCCTCAAGTCTATCATTAGGAAATCGACAGGCCTGATCATAAAGTGCCAAATTAGCAGGCGAGGCTGACCAATTAACAGTTGTTGGCCCTGTTTGGTTGAGAAAGATGGCGTCAGCTCTTACAAAGGTTATAGGAATTGCAGGAAGTGCGACTTACTTGTGATGCATGCGTTGCTACCAAGAAAGCATTTGTCCGACCAGGATGATCGTAGTCATGCATGGCAGCAGCAGTATATAACGCCATCAACTCCAATGGCGGGAAGTTCCCGCCCATGATCCCGTATGTGTCCTCAGCAATGAAACTCCGTCTGTGATTTAAGTTCGGTCGTTCTGTTTCTGAATCTGAAAGAGGAAATGGCGGCATTAGATTTCACATGCTACACTGGTAAATCAGTGGTTAAGAGCCGGCCGACAGACAGCCAGGGCAAAAACATTATGTCCCTTGCCTTTCAGAGATCGGGGGCATATAAATTTCACCTGATTGGCTTCAAGGTAGTGTTGAGACTGTCCCTACCATGGAACGATAGGGTACCAATCCTCTCTCCCTCATCAATCACATTAATGAGGGAATCATCGCGGATGATCGATAGAGGTATTTCAATTAGGGACACTAATAGCTACAAGATGATAGGATATAGTCTCTATTATACATCCTCATCTTCCCATGACAGAGGATGAAGGATGTCCGATGTGGAGGAAGGAAATTTGATGCTATTCAAAGAAATTCCAAGAAGACAGACTTGGACAAAGTGCATTTGAACTCAAGTTCATCTGCAGTCCCCTCCCCCTCCCTACAAACATGACATATTTACTTCCTGCCATCATGGCATTATGAAATCACCTTGTTTTCAGTTGCCAAACTGAAGTGCAAGACCCACTGAACTGCAAAAGCATGTCGCCCCAATGAAGTGTTTAAACCGAGGCCATCATCAATACACCTTACCTGATTCACTAGATGAGCCCTGCTTGTTGAACCCATCTCCCTCGGGGTTGACCTGCTGGAACCCTGGGATGGCCTGAGTTGTGAGGTAGTACACCCCGTGTAACACATCTGTGGCATGCAACCGATTGTGATCTAAGCAAAAGAAAAAACACATTTTGAATAAAACCAAGAAATGTTCACAATTATTTTACTTTGAGGAATAGGGTGTAAAGATCATTGTCCTAACGGACACACCATGATGAAGAAGGAATCGATCACTTGATGTCAGACAGGCCAAAGTCTATCCACAAACAAAATCAACATATGTTTGAACTTGTCAGGAAAGACTATGGACAGAAAAATGTAACTGATTCACTGGTGCTGATTTCTATTGGGAAGGTTTCAGTACCATGTCTGGAACTACAAGGAATGCGTTGGGAAGCCAATGGATCATCACCAGCAAATGTTTAACACCCAATGACATGATTTATTGCATACTCACATGGCTTTTCTCGATAGCCTAATTCCAATGCATGGAAGTAGTTGAGAAATTCTGGCAGAGGTATACGGAATGTGTCGAAAAATCCTACTTCGGAAAACAATTTATAGGCTAGCTGTAACAAAATAAGAAGATTATCTTAAACACTTGCAATTCATATGACAGCATCAGAACTAACATATTTTGTGAGAATTTGACACGGTGAATATCAACAGACATCTGGTTTTGAACCAAGGATATGGGTGAATTTTTGTTCATGAACAATGATCATCATTTGCAGTACACAAAAAGGGAAAAATCTCACTTACTTTTGACAAACAAGTATCCTGAGCATCGTTAGAAAAGTCAAATATAGGATAATCCCACTGATTGAGTTTGGAAATATATAAATGCTCATATTTGTCTATATTGGATAAATCCACACTTAATGCACCCAAAGTCCCGACGCTATTTTTAAAGTTTGAATCGTGGTCGTGTCGAATCACTGGCACTGAACACGCTTCTTCAATCACTTTTCTTTCCTCCTGAAAAGTAGAGTGGATGGGTCAAAAATGAACTAATGGTTAGTATATAAGTATAGATATCCAGTTCAATCACCAAAAGCATTTTAGCTAAATATTGAAAGGGTTTGATAGACCATTCAAGGACGCCGACACGCTGGTCAAGGAATGTAACTGTAAGGCAAAGATTCAGCATTGTAACTTGGCTAAAACTTGTAGGTCATTCATTTCTCACCTAACGATGCTCTACCAAAGTCGAACAATAATGCATTGATACTTTGATGAAGTACTGTCAATACTAGCATGAAAACCCACAACAGCTCCCCGTTGCAATATATGAACCTGGAGAAATACTGATTAGCAACCAAAAATAGACAACTTTAAGGTCAGCCGCCTGAACCTCCAAAGTTTTTTATACCAAGACAACCATAGAATTCCCAAGTTAACACTTTTCCTGACATTTCTGAAATGCTTAAATAATTTATCAGGTGACGCATTTCTCAGTGTCTTGCAGACAGCATTTGCATCTTAAGCGCTAATGAATCATATACTATGTACATAAATAACCCATGATGCAGATTAGGCAAAAGAACTGATTAACTTTGCCGGCTCAAAAAATACCCCAGAGCTTATAACGTCATAGCAGCCTATTGTGCGAATGCTCGCGTTAACAGCATTATACCAGAGCCGATATAACATTTACAAAAGCAAATGTTTCATGTATGCTATATTACAGAACAGCCCCAAGCTTATTCAAGGAAGCAAGCCAAGAGAACCTGGAGTAAGTTTAAACCGTTTGCAGCAGATGACTTGCGTTTCACTTCATAGACCAATATATTGGTGAACATGACATAGGCAATTACAGGTGAACAGGTGATGGTATTGGCCTTGACAAGGGTGCCAAGGAACTCAACCTATGTAACATCAAGATGTGTGATAAACTTGGTATATAACTACAAGCATTAGATATTACTGCACCACCCCCTTTATCAACTCTTACCTTAAATGTCACCTGAGGCCGAGGCGCTTCATCAGGTTTAATCTCAGTCCCTGGCACCTCTTTCCGATGAGAACCACCTTCCTCTGTATTCGTTATGTTATCACTATGATCACTTGGGGAATCACTACTCTCATAGTCCGATGTCACAGTAAGACGTTGCTTCACACTTGACCCTTGGACAGAATCCTGGTCTTTCAGAGTCAGTGTCTCTTCCTGTTGCTGTGAATCTCCCGCAACTAACGGAGAAACAGGTTTTGTATCATGTTGGCTCGGACTAGCAGTTGTTATCGGTTCTGCTGCTGGACCTTGCCCAGGCGCGAAAAGACTTTTGTTACGCTCTCTGGTGGAGCGTTTAGGAGGCGGTGCTAACGTCCCAGCTGTCGCTATGGAAAATGATCGAGATTTTGGTATCGTTAAGCAGACTGTTGTAGGGGAATTTGGTGAGGGGCTATTGCTACGGCTCGTCACAGGGCTTGTTCCTGGTTGGGCATCTCGAGACAGACGAACACTGGCACTACGTTGGCGGCATGGCTCTGGCTCCAAGGTGGGCATTCCTGTAGCCGAGGTTGTTGTGGTCCAAGTACTTGTTGACATTCTGCGCAGTAAGCTGGGTGGAAGACTGCGACGTAGACGCTGGAAGAAAGCAAAGTGGATATGATCAGAGAATATTATCCTGCAAGAGAGCCTTTTTTCTGTTCTTCATCAGCATTCCCTCTGCACTTGAGTTGTTATTCTCAAGGGAGTATTCCAACAAACAAAACAATCCGAGTAAAGAAGTGTGTTCTGAAATACACCTACCTTGGGTAACGAAGATGGCCTCTCCCCAGTGTAGGGCAGGTCTTCAGTATCCGAGCCATAGTTGGAGGACTCCGCCAGTGAAACGAGAGGGCTGATCTTAGGTTTATTGTGGGGCATGTGATTCTCCTGTGGTTTGAGAAGGTTGCTAATGGCGCGCAGTCCACTCACGACATGCGGAGGAAGATTAGGGTCAGCCAGCATGTCATTAATGAGGCCATGTGCTTCACTGATTATTGCCGATTCATAACTCGTTGTTGAACACTGCAAATACAAAGAAGGGTGAACGAATTAGCTATGAGTTTGAGACATATCATTGCAACAACTGCAATTTCATGTTGTCCTGAAAGAGGTAAAGTTGTATTTGAATTAACATCTGGGTTAAAACCCTTTGGTGGCAAACATCCTCCCCCATCATGCAATCGGCAAGTCATGAGCCCCTGTATAGTCAGTCATAAGAGGTTTGAGAGGGTTGCTAATGGCACGCAATCCATTCTTTACATGAGAAGGTTTGGGTCACAACGAGAATAAAGTCTCAGCCAGCATGTAACCGAAGAGGCTGTGTGCACATTTAGGGATGTCATCCTTTAATTAGAGTAAAGCTTTGATCATGCGCAATTTGCCAAACTAAGCTTATTCTGTCACGTTGTGTCTGATGTCCACCACGGCCGTGTTATAGCAGTAGGCACCACGCTGAGCAACCTATCAAATAAAGACCCACCAGACGGATTTGATATGTATCCCACAACCACGCATGCAGAATTAGCGTTAAACATTTTCCAACAGAAGCAGCTGCCTAACTAGGGTAATTTGCAGACACAACGTAATAATGTTACTATCTGGCGGTCTCCGATAAGACTACGATGGAATTCAGATACATATGCCATGGATTTCAGATATCCTAAATGACGGCATGATCTTTTCAACATCCCACTTTTAATTGATCTGTTGGTTGACCATGGTCATCTCTGGGGGAAGGTGAGAAGGTGAGGATTAAGCACACAATACAGGTGGATTAGGGGGAGAATGTGAGCTCCGGACAGTTTCAATTTGTTTTGATTCTGTCCATATCTTAACTACAGCAGCCAAAACAAGGCTTATGCATTTCACACTGAAAACCATGCTACAATTAAGGTATAATAGAAGACAAACTGTGCCAGCTTGATTGATTTTGGTAGAGAAAACTGAACAAATAGGACTTTTTTTCACCACGTTGCTGTTCATGTTGATCAACGGTGTATAGGAATCAGACAGTTTTGTGATAATATTTCAAACAAATCAATTCCGTGAAAAAAACTGTACAGAAGGAATCAGTGTCACAACCATGGCATACTTCTATGAATGTCTATGTATACCTCTACAAGCTTGGGCACTGAGTCTCGCCTCTTTAACGAGTGTACTCCGAACACCATTTTTTTGCGGATTTGCCTGAGCAAAGCGAGGCACTTGTCCTGGAAGCAAATTGGGGAAGAAGGTTGTCAGAGATTTTGATAATGAAACAGTTTTGTTAGTCGTCACCAAGTCGGGTATCACCATCCCACCAAAGTATGATGCAGAGGCATGCAAAAAATAGCATCAACACTTAGAGACCATTCAACGCGCATCATATTTAAAAGCGAGGCCCAGCCCTGTTCATCCTATGATATCAGACCCCTTTGGATGATAACCTGTATCCTGTATTAGCAATGCAAATATGAACAGGCACGATTAAACTCAACTCAATTACCAGTTTGTTTGAGAAGCAAACTCATCCATTTCCTATTCGATGTGAGGCTAAATCAAGACGACGATGCAGCAACCGTTTTTCCAGAATGCGGGATCTAGCTGCCAATCTTTCTCATACAGGATTCTGTAAAAGACCAATCCCTGTATTTGCCCAGCTGCTTCGAAAAAGACATGATTTAATCATCGGTGACCAAGATATGTGTTTTTCATCTCTTAAGCCAGCACCTCTGGCTTTTCATAAGGTGGGAAAAGTTCGTGGTTTACAGCTGGCCATTGGACTTAACCCACAATGGTCTTGGGACACATCATGGTAGACCACAATGGTCTCAGAACAAATCTACACCATCAACAGGAACAAGATGCCTTGGTACTAACTAAATTACTATAGAAAGACCCTAACCTGTAATCCTGATAGTAAATTAAATTATCAAATGATTCCAGCATGAAAAATAACAAAGTGAATTATAGAGATCAAGAGACATATTGAATAAGAATGATGACTGTCATAACTAAAACAATCGTCTCGCTGATTGTACCCCGGAGGCCACTATACGCTCTTTCTTTACCTAGTATTAAGTTACCATGTAATTTCATATTGTGCTCAAATCAAATAAACTGGTTTCCATAGAGATGTCAAGCGCCACCAGTTGCTTGTTTCACATTCTTTTTTCATGATGCTAGTCCATCATATAGGACAGGATCTTTAATATGCATAACCCAAACGTACGGGAATGTCATTGGTGCCAATAAAATCTTTTTGTCGTTCTAATTAATAAACTCGTATTTCTGCTGTCCTGGGTAAAAACACAATCTGAAAACCTGTAATCTACTCAGGAAACTTTGTGCACGAACCAAAAAGCCTCCCAAAAAGGATGATTGAATTGTAACAAAGCCATCCTTAAAATATGCATTGGCCCAAAGGTACTGGAAATCTCCCCCTTCCCCCGTCAATATATTGCAATGTTTTAGACGAATTACACAAACATCTAATTTGAATAATTTTTCCAAAATGGAGCCAAAATACCCTTTTCAGTGGAGCAAAAACTCTACACACTATCAAAGCGAGTGTGAAAGCACTCATGGCTTATCTGAGCTGGGTGATGTAAAGCTCCCCAGAGCTTCCTACAAATGTGAAAGTCGGTGGTTAAGGCAACGGCATGGAGCTAGACAAACATCAAACTGTATCTGGATGAGAAATAGACTCAGCTAGACAGTTCCAACGCTCAGGGGGGGGGGGGGGGATATATATCATAAATGGATAATTTCCCTCATGTTTACATTTGTCACATACTGGACTGATGAGAGAATGTCTCACAGGCATCTCGGTGGTACCCTGACAAGACAGTCCTCATTAGCATTGATGAGAAGCAGAATACACGCATTTCACATCACTCCAGGCGCACCAAGCCAACCTAGACGGCTGCCTAATGCAATAGATTGAGACACAGACAGAATGGTAGGCCGCAGGGCCCTAAATCATCTGGTCTCTAGAGCTCTACCAGTAAGAAGGCGACAATCCCAAAAGCGATGTTTTAAAACAATAACCAAATCGAAATTTCAAAACATTCAAGGGCAGATAAGGCGGAGGGGTTTGGGGTCTCCACTGATGACTTTTGGTACTGGTTGGTGGGTAATACGGAAAAATCTTTTTTCACATTGGAGAAATATCTTCATTTGCCACAGGCCCGCCATCCTGAATAACTGGTGTGGCCTGCCTGGCTGGCCACCATGAACTAAAATTACTCATAAAAGTAAACAGAGCAAGAGATTTCACCTCCACAGCCTCTGGTAAGAAGTCGGCCACATCAAATAAATCGCTGCTGTGACTGACAAAGCTCTGGGATTAGCTGAAGGCGACTCAGAGGGGATTAGCTTACGCCTGATATCGGTCCAAAATCGTTGTGCAGCGTATCCCGATATTATCATTGGTAAAGCTCCGAGGTGTGGGCAAGGGTTTGCGATGAGCCACTGAGATTACTCAACATAGTGCTATAAAGTATAAGTTGGCAAAGAAAGAATGTGACTTAAGCTCAGGCGGCCTGGGTAGCTTTTCCGTCATGGAAGAGTTGCAAAACCATGATCAAATGACCAAAATCAGAACGAAAAACATATTTTTGATCTTTTTGATTTGCGCAAGATTGACTGAGATTGACCAAGATTGAGCGGAGGGATAATAGTTGTCTCAGATGACGCGCTGTAGGGCAGGCTGTCTTGCTCATCAGCACCAGTCTGCCTTGCAATTTCCCCCAGCTCATGTTACGGTCATTAGCCACAGCTGGGACTACAAGCAAAGAGAACAATGACCACGGTTCTGTGATTCACCAAGTGTTTGATTGGGTTTATAATGAGCCTAGTCACCAAGACCTAGCTTAGAAGAGAGACAACTAGGCCTCGGTGAGTAGGCTTCTCAACTGATCAATAACGCCATCAATCATGAGAGACTGTGTAACGACAGGCAACCACCAGAGAGAAAGAGATACAATTCCTTTTATTACAGCCTAAAGAAACGTCCAACACTTTTGAAAAACTTTCCCCTCTCCAAGGACCCAGCAAGGAACTCGGCAAGTTGGAATCAGCAAGCTTGCAAACTGACTCTTCAGGGTGATCTTGCTTCTTTTCGATTACTCCGAAACATTGCTGAAGAGATGTTTGTCAGAGGAATCCTTTGTCGTCGACTCAAGGCTATACATATTGATATCATATCATTTCTGGTTATAATCTACTCTCAGAAAATCCACCGCAGGCACTTGGAGAAAGATTCAGAGAACTGCGCCAATCACCGAATAGCCTCGGGACATTACAGAATCACAGAAGGAGAAATTAAGTGAGTTATAGAAAATGCGGAATTGGAAAAGTCTGTGACCTCAAGTTTGAATGGCCGTAGGATGAATTCGATAGAAGATCTTATTGAGGTTCCGACAGGAATTTCCGATGAGGCATTGATTGGAATTATTTTGTGTGGAGGCTAGAAGGATATGACGGAGATACTTTAAACAGGGAAATATTTGTGGCTATACAGATCACGGTTATGAGAAATTGCATTTTTGGCATAGTCTTAAATAAGGAATTTGAGAACACTGTATAACACTGACAACATTTCAAGCAAAAGTGGCCTACCTCATGGATGCTGTGACGTCGAGTCCTACGATCCACGAGTGACATCTGCCTCCGAAGGGCCATGGCTGTGAAATACACTGACGCAATATTCACCACAGTATGTGGAGTCCATAAAATTAATCTCCTTCAGGACCCCTTACGACGATGATAAATAAATTAGGCCGGAAACAATATTGAATACAATACATCCGTATTACTACCATCTACAGTCAAACTGGTCGTTACTGATGACAGTTAATGGGCCGTCGGAATGGGCAGGAAGCTTTGCCAAATCGTCATTTGTGAGTCGGATGGAAATTAATGATGAGAAATAGCGGTTGGCAGGATACCTGCAAGTCAGCACTGGATATGACCTAACCGCAGCATCCACTCCCTCAGGACGTGCGGGTATAATATAATCCTTGGAGCACAGAAATATTCCAACACTGATCAGAATCTACTCATGGTGAAATTTTGTAGAAATATTTCACTGTAGGCATATATAGTTTTTTTCAATTATTTCTTGGCGTACACCAACTGACAACCACCGCCTAGAAATGAAATATGATTCCACAATACATGATGCCTGTTTGAAAACCAAGTGGAAATCCAATTGCTACAATTTTCCACAGGAAGCGGCACTTTGAAAGGCGGGATCATCGACCTTCCTGAAATTATCCAAACTGTCAAGTCCACGTCAATTCTGTCGGCGCTCCGAAATACAGGAAGCCATACGTCGGGATATACTATTGTTGCACATGTTCAACATCACCTGATCATTATTCTCACCAATATGTACATCTACACAACAAAGCAGAAACCAGGGATTTTTATCGGAGCTGGTCTTACAAAGCTGACTTGAAGGGCGGGAGAGATCACATCATATGTTGAGCCAGGTCAGGAGTTTACACCCTTGAAAACGTGGCAGCTTGGTCACCATATAGTCCTGAATATGCACAGCTGTGTGTTATTCTGAGCGAGACATGATATAATTGTAAGTGTTTTATATCACAGCGATCAATTATTTAATATAGAGAAAGCTGCTGGCACCATGCAAGTAGACCCAGTAGAGATCTAGTCAGCCGAAAATAAAAAAGATATCACCATTTATCACAACTAGCAACATACATGTTGCTCACAGAAGTATCCACACGCCTCAGCCAATGATGAAAATGGTAGACAATGTTGGGAATATCTAATCCAGAACATATCAAACCGATGAAAAAACTTCCTCAATGTGAGAAAAACCTATCTGGAAAATTGCCCTCCGGTCAAGAGCTGATGACAGAACAATGGCTAAAGTGTGTCAGGTAAACCATATGTTGTGTCCTAGTCCTGTGAAAATGTACCACATATTTCCCAGATAAACTTCCAATTTACTGTCTGATCAATGAAACATCTGTGCTGGACAGACTAATGACGAAAACCTGTACGACACAATGAAGGGCAAACATAATCTGGAAAATCGAAGCCAATCACAATCGGCCAAGTTAAAGCCATGTAAGTGGTATGTAACTTCATCTCCGCTAGGCTATATACCTAGGTTGCAGTGTGACAATACATTTTAACTATCTCAGAATTGAATAAGACTATACTTTCTGTCAGCATCAGACACAGATCTTCTGCACAACTATGTCCAAAAGACACTTGAAAAAAGACGGTTAGTGATGAGACCAACAGGACGATTCGATCTACACTGGCCGGTGCTGATATCACCCTAGAAATAAGTAAGATATAGTGTGAGGAAGGCGTAATCATGAGAACTGCCCTCGCAGGACTTGGTTTATGGGCGTAACTGGGAAATAGGTGATGCGATGGCAGCACACTTTCAACACGACCCGCCATACGAAGCAAACCAAATGGCCAGCAGACGCCATTAGGAGAGAAAGGCTGTGTATAGGAATCATTAGGGAGGAGAAGAACGGGAATATGAAGCAATTCTCTGTTGGATGTCCCAAGACACTACGTTTGAGACTTCTCAAAATACAATCAGACAACAATACAGACTGCAATACCATATAGCACGCATTATGCAGTCAAGTGATGACAACAAAGTATTGATTGCACACCAGGAAGCACATTCTGGTCAAGTTTTTGGAAACAAAGAATTAAACATCACTGGCCTGAGTCGTGCAAGGGGCAACCACTAATGAGGCGACTGTAGTGGTTGACACGGACCTCTAAAAGTTACAATGGCAAATGGTATCATTAAGAACCATGGCCTGGTTATCATGAAGTGACCACAAAGGACGATTTGCGTGATTTTTGCAACGGATTTGGAGCAATTTGTAATGACGTAGTAACCTCTGCAACTGACATTGCCCTCATTGCTTAAAGAGTTAAACCCATTTCATTTGAAAGCACATCAGCTTCATTAATGACCTGAAATAACCTTGTGAATGCCATTAGAATCCATTTCCAGCCCTGAGTGTTCATTAAGTCCTGAAAAAGATTTTGACTCGAAAGCAAGAAATCGCGACTTATTTCAAATCTTCCTGCCCTGAACTTCTACGATTCTGCCGAGTCGCGCCGATACAAAGCGAGGAGGTAAAAATGTCCTAGTCGCTTAGCAACCAGTTGTCTAGCAGTTGTACGCAGATTATTGCTTAGAAAGATTAAAGTGAGTGCCTTTCCCCATCGCTTGGTATTTGACACCATCAGTGTTGTTTTCCTTTCTTTAAAGCTTTCTTTTTTAATTTAAAGGGAAATTGTACTTAGTATGAAATAAGAGATCTGGCAAAGGAAATTTACTTAGAACATGTATGTAATGTGATTTATATTTCAATTCCAATATTTTAAATCCTTGGATTAGTTTTCGACTGAATGTAGTCACACAGACATGCACACCCATGGAAAACTGGTGGGTGTACCATTCGGTGTCTTCTAACATGAAGAACACATTCGTTGCCACTCCTCTTTGCAAAAACCACAAACTGATCAAACATTTAATACCAATTCTGCATTTATTCCACGAACTTAGGGCATTCGTTGCAATAACTCACCTGAAGATATCAAGAATACAGCATGATTACAATAATGAAATGAATAATCGCACTATGTTGGTGATTAGTGCAATTGTGTCAAAATATCACACACCCAATGGTTATATAGTCGCGATTTCTGGAACAAGAAATTCATTAGCATTCTGGAGTTAGGCTGTATCCATGTTGTAACTACCACTCGGGTGTTGGATCTTACCTGTAACAAGCAAAATACTTAGGCGAATATAAATGGATGTCAAAAGAGGAGACTTCATGCGAGCGTGTCAGACGTCATCACGTTGCTGTACTAGGGGTCGTTTGAGAGGAAGGCACATCCATGGATGTTATTTGCACGCTAATGTCTTCCATTTACAGCGGCAATTATGCTGACATTTGACAACAGAATCATGTTTGTACATTACAATAAGTGCACATGACGCTCAAGCATTAGTCTTGAGCACACCAGTATTCATAAGCACGTTTAGCCAAGTGAGAAAGAGTTCTGTTGAAGCAGCGACAAAAAACACAAATGAACATCGAATGGAGTAATTTGCACGGAAACGGCTCTAAAAATGTCGTCCATATGGAAGTGAAGGAGTCACAGCAACCTCTCAACATCGGAAAGAGCATTAATGAAGTGTCATGTGTGATGTGAATAACTGCACTTGACCATAAGATTGCATCAACGCGTGATCTTAAACAATACTGCTAACAGAATAACCATCAATTCTGATTGGACCTAGGTCCCTACAGTGACAGCTAGATCTCCGATGAAGTAGGTTTTTAGCATCCTGACACACAAGCTCAGGTTTCTTAACAATCCAATCCATCTTGAAATGCGTAAGATGATTGTCATGTTTCTTGCCGCATCGACTTAATTTCGTTATCTCCCGAGGATCTGCAGTTAATGCTGGGGAGGACAAATAATGAAATTGGAGCATTCCAATGTAGGCCAGACAATCTTTGGTGTGGTTTGGGTTTTTTGTTGAGAAAGGTGCATGGCTGTACAGGGATACAGGACTTGTCCGTTCTGTTCAAGGCCCAATGACAGCGACTATTGTCATTGAAATCAATTCCACTGAAAAGAACAAATCAGAATATCAAGCAAGCCAGAACACAGAAGAATCATGAGAGAATGTCATGGCAATGGTATGGCACCATTGTGCTAGGGATCAAATCAGAAGGCCATCTCTCCTGCATTGCCAAAGATAAACTGCCAATACCATACCTAGAACCTGCATCCCCTCGATAAGCCAACCACTGTACTGGCAATGGATGCCACTGTCACTCATTCCATACTAAGGATGCCCAAACCACCTGTGTTTTAATATATAGTAGAGTATATGCACTGATGCACAAGTACTTTAGTCCAGCTTGACTGAGACCAAATCCAACATGAGCCACTCCTGCTTGCTCAAGCAGTCAGCTTGTTACCGTAACTCTAAGGTAGCGGCAACCAGTCGTACATTTTATGAGATCGTACAAGACAAATGCCAACTGGTCACGGTGAATATAATCGATGTCTTGCATCTTTTTCCTGTCACAGATGAAATATTACCATTTGGATGAAGAGAAATGTTTTTCTTGTATTAGAGCGATGTTTTTCTTGCAATTCCAATTTGTGTGATGTGCAGCTGAGGTATTTGACAAAACCAGTATTTTTAGATGCCCAACGCTTGGATTTATTTTATTTACTTGTAAATTCAATAACAATTTAGATAATATATCAATTATCATGGCACTTATCAGACAATTTTTCTCGATATTGATCCCATTATGAGTAGGTATATTGTAATCTTTCCACTTTAGCAACAGATGGGAGAGAAATGGTGGAGCAGGTGTTATTCAAGGATTCTTTACACATCAATATTAGGTGACCAAATGGTTGACTTTAAATTCAAGTCACGCATTCAAGTCACGCGTTTTTTTAGCTTGCGAACACCAGGACCTTCCACAGGACTATCGACTATTAACATTTCAATCAACACTTCTTTATTTGTTGCTGACTGCATGCTTTTTAAAAGGCTGCACTTGCACTGTTTCATGCCTGACTTCAACCTATTTTTCAAATAAATCTCAGCCTAACTTGCATCTAAAGCCAACAGTTGAAAAATATTTGTGTCAATTTCCCCAAAATCCTTCCTTTGAATCAAACCAAATTTGTTGTGCCCGCTGAACGTGAGTGACAATTCTAATGCAACAATTTCAATCGATCGATTACAGACTCCAGTATTAAAGCCGTGGGCTGAACACACAATCTGCCAGAAACCGCACAGAAGATCAAATTGAATTTTTCAAGAAGATGAACCATGTCTTGGATAACAAGGTTCCATTTGAGGTGTTTTTAGATTACTTTTGCGGAAATGAATGGGCAGTTCTGAATAATGCATGAGTCGATGAGAGGAATGCCAAATTTGGGGAAACTTGTTTTTCTATTCTGCATGGGCATCTTTTCCACAATGCTCAGCTCATGGTGAATCAAATCTTGTATTTGCACCACCTGGCTGTCAAAAGAACCCTGAACGGCTGACAAGTCTTCTGGCTCTGTGTCAAGGCAAACACTAATTTCCTCTCCCATTCAAAGCAACTTTACACTGGTCAATTTGATCCCCCAGTATCCAATAAATTATACATGGCTTGAAATTGGCTTCCTTTCTGGCCTTAAATAGACTACGACATGGTTGTTATTAGGTGTTATTACCATACGCTTCTTTATGGCTGCGCTAAGGGTTGATTACACAGCCATTATTATTGTGATTACCTCTTGTCTGGACTGCTGAGCCACCAAACCACCATAGCTGCAATTTCTACTGTAAAGAGGAAATTGACTGGCTCCTTCAGATTACTAAGACCAAGTAGATGGTGGCTTGCCTTTTCCATTGAAGTAGGCTCATGTCAAACAAAGGTTTCTTTGTTAATACTGGGTCATTAGTGGGGGATTAGTAGGCTCCACATTGTGGTAAAAGCAGAAACTATTGGCCTACTGCCTTTTCCATTGAAGTAGGCTCATGTCAAACAAAGGTTTCTTTGTTAATACTGGGTCATTAGTGGAGGATTAGTAGGCTCCACATTGTGGTAAAAGCAGAAACTATTGGCCTGCTGCCTTTTCCATTGAAGTTAGCTCATGTCAAACAAAGGTTTCTTTGTTAATACTGGGTAATTAGTGGGGGATTAGTAGGCTCCACATTGTGGTAAAAGCAGAAACTATTGGCCTACTGCCTTTTCCATTGAAGTAGGCTCATGTCAAACAAAGGTTTCTTTGTTAATACTGGGTCATTAGTGGAGGATTAGTAGGCTCCACATTGTGGTAAAAGCAGAAACTATTGGCCTACTGCCTTTTCCATTATAGTAGGCTCATGTCAAACAAAGGTTTCTTTGTTAATACTGGGTCATTAGTGGAGGATCAGTAGGCTCCACATTGTGGTAAAAGCAGAAACTATTGGCCTACTGCCTTTTCCATTGAAGTAGGCTCATGTCAAACAAAGGTTTCTTTGTTAATACTGGGTCATTAGTGGAGGATCAGTAGGCTCCACATTGTGGTAAAAGCAGAAACTATTGGCCTACTGCCTTTTCAATTAAAGTTAGCTCATTACAATGGTTACTTTCATAAGTGGAAGATTAGCAAGCTCCTGATGGAGTTCAGAAAAGGAACTAATAGACCTATTCAGATGGTTGGTTGCCCTTTCCAGTAAAGTTACTTACATCATTGCATCATAGTTGTCAAGTCTTTATGCAGAACTTTATTCAGAGATTATTGCCAAGTTTTCAAGTCGGTTAATGTTGCAGATGAGTGTAAAGTTAAATGACTTGTCTGAGTCAGCTGACCATGCTAACAAAGCCCTGAGAAAGACAGATCCTTATTTCCAGCTTATATCAGTCCCAGAGGTCAACAACCTATCACACTATCACAGCCATACTTCCAACAATTTCAAGGCAGCAATAGGTTAACACCCTGAGGTAATGTAACACCAACCCTGCCTGCACGCCATCCTAGACCACAGGAAATTCTCTTGCACGCAAGCCGATATTGCAATCACTGAAGGCAATAACTTCAAGATCAAAGCAAGTCCAACACTCCTGGGGGAAATGGCAAAGGTAAAGAATGTTCAGCTTCTTATGTGTATTTACAGACTCACACTGAAATCTCGATCACCAATAGCTTATTGCTGGGGCAGTGCTATCTCCAATAGCCTATTGCTTGGGTGCGTCGGGCATTCTGATGCGACAATAACGTCCGGCATCCAGGCACAGGGAGGACAGATGGAGAAACGGAAAATGACCAAGCATACATGCAGATGATTATATGGTATTTACTGTTTTTTTCCCCATTAACAGTACCAGGGAGCATGAATTGGTGGCCAAAGAAACAACGCCACAAGTTCAGAAGGGAACAGTCCATGGATACACAGCCCCAGACAAACGCTTATCCAGTGCTCCCTCCGATCATCAGACATGTATCGATCAGTCTCGTTAGCATTATTGTCAACTTCAATAACATCTTAACGAGGAGCACGGCCATCACGCTAATTAGGATATTGGGCATCTATCAGCTAATTAATAACATAGGTCATCACATCACCTGTCCAGAGGATCTTGACGGTAGCATTTGCGGAATGAAGGAGCACGACAGATGACCTTTGGTTGGTGACTTCAAGCAATTGTCTGCTTGCAACAAGGTCAGAATTTTTTTCCTGCAGGTAGCAAATGCAAAGGATGAACATGTTGTCTATACAGTAAGGGGTATAGTTTAAAGATATAGAGAATGGTGGTGATCCTCCTAAGTGGTGAACCTACCACAGCCTTGTTTTAGTCAGTACTCTTTCAGCACACAAGTCTCTTGGGGAACGATTCCCAAATTTTGCTTAAATCCACTCAACGATAACAATAAGTCAACCACACTGTCACTTCTGTCTCACCCCGAGTCTCAAATCATGAGATTAATATTCTCCAAATACGACAAGTGACGCATAACACAGAATACGATACACTTTTAAAAGAATATTATCGGATAAAAAATTGCCTTTTGGAAACTTAAGGAGACCTATTAGGGCATAAAGCAATTATCTCGCAAACTTGTATCGTCTTGATATTGGCTGGCTTCAAAATGATGAAATTAGACGCAGCCCTCGAGGCAGTCAAGAGACAATTTTCAATTTTGTATTGACATTCCGGCATGTGGTTGTCAGTTTGGAAAGGAACCTGCAAAGATTAGGAAATGCCAAGCTTTGGATGCAATTTCAGTTTTTACTTGCGGGTTAGAATAGATTGGTTTGATGAGAATGACAGGGAATTAAGACATTGGGTGATATGAATAAAGACTAGTAAATGCTTTTATCTAAATCTCCATGTACATTTACCCTTGGCCTTTCTGTACAAAATTGAAGTAAAAGCATTTGCTAGCCTTTATTCATATCACCCATTGAGTGGAATTTCAGAAACTTTGACCTCAACTGAGATTACTGATTTTTAGTGAAAGATTTTCCACATTCAGTTTGCAAATAATCGATGTCCAGTGAGCTAAAAACAGCTGGATTAGCAGAATTTGATATGTTCTCCACAACAAGTCCATTCTACGCTCCTTACTGCAGCCCCAGTAAATAATCCTGCTTGAAACATTGCTACCCCATTACCTTCCTAGCCGAAACACATACTCCTCTCACTATCGTCAAATTGATATCATGATACTCATTACCAGAAAGTCCGAATCGAAAGCTTTCCTCAATTTGATATAGCACTCGATGATAATGGACATTTGGAAAAATAACAAAGATGATTTGGAGATGGTGAATCATTTGGGAATACCTTTCCATTAGTGACATGTCTGGCTTATATTGGATAGAAGTGTCAACAGATAATGAATGTTCATCATACTTTTGCCCGAAATTGTCAGATATTACCAAAGGTTTATAATCTGATATCAACTATGATTAAAGGAAACCTATAGCAAAACGCTTATAAAAATGGGGAGTTCCTTTTGAACGGCCCGGTTAAAACTGTGGGAATTAGCTTCCCCTCAGGTAGTTGATTATGTAGCCAAAGAGCTGCATAAGTCTATCCTGAAACCTTTTAATGGAACTGAGACCATAATAGATGACGCCTGATCCGTGATAAAGGTACAATCTGGGCAGCACTCTATAGTGCTGTGTACCTCTCGTTATCATTGTTTTTGGGGCATGCCAAAAATTGGAATGTAGCAGCACCAATAACCTATTATCCACATAAGAACTCTTAGCCAATTGTCTGCAAGAAATTCTAGAAAAATGCTTCCCCAGAGTGATAGCAAACATGTGTTCCGATGATTGAGGCTAACAGGTAGCATAGTAAAACAAGGATTACACGAAAATGCGTCAAGAATGCCAAGCAAGCTCATCAATGAACATATCAACTTGGCAATGATCGCAGACAGACACCGACTGATGAATGATCTTAGGGATGAGACTGTTGGTTTTTGGTTACTGACTACCACAATGCTTTCCTTTGAGATAAACGTTGGTCACTGCCTAACAGTGTACTTTGGGTTGAGATAAAGGGATATCAAATGCTGGTCACAGACCACTTTGAATACCACTATACCGAAGATAACATTCCTGCTCAAGTTCCATTCTCTGGCAAATATACCGATCTTCTTCGTCAAGCAAGAAAGCGAAAATTTAACACCAAATTATTTGTACTCATTGCACAGCTTTAAAGCAAAGTCTCCAGCACATTCCAGTCGTCAAGAGCGACATTACCCTCATCCCACTGCATCATTTTATCACAAAGCCAGTCATCGAATTATGAAAACCTTGTGAAATTCCATTACCATAACCATATGGCAGAATACTTTTTCTTCATTAACGAATGCGGAACAGGAGATGGGCCTCCAGCTCCGATGTTCAGATGACATCAATTGAGGCGGGAAGTTGGTTGTCGTTATCTCATTTCTTTGACATGCAGGTTGAAACAGGAGACTTTTTGTCACGTTATGAATCGGAGAGGTTCTCATTTAGAACAGTTTCATCTCTGATTTAGCATTTACTGATGCAGGGTTTATGTTGTTCCAGATGAATAGAAACTGCAAATTTCTTTCCCCAGATTTCACTGATAACGTCGATTTGCAACTTTTTTCCAACTTGTCCAACTGAACCAAGAACATCACATAGAACTGTCACTCTCAGAAATGACAACAGATGTAGAATATAGCTGAGCTGAATAGAGTAAGAGGCAAAGGGGATCTCCGGGATATAAAACCCTAACTGCTCCCCTCTCGACATAACAAGAGCCAACTACCACTTCAGCGAAGACCTCTTAGAACACCTGTATCCTATACAAGCACGTCTCAGTATCTAAAGAGGCTATTTAGTTGAAATAGCCCTCTAAATAGTAATGAAATTAACATAACTGAGGTGCGCTTCCGCAGTTATTAGCATTTCATCCGCAGTAGCCGCCGTATTGTTGCTAATATAAGATAGTCATTGGCACGTCTTGCTGCCATACTGCTATCGCTAACCATCCATTACCAAGATGTGAAGTTGCTAAGCTTCATTTAGAAATCCCTGTAATTTATTTTCTGAGTTTAGCTGGTCAAATACCGAGTGGCGGTGGGCGTGATTTCCTCTGATTTGGCGCGAGATGTTTCGTGCCAGACAGCAGTTCATCAATATTGATGCAAGAATGGAGGTGATGGAAATCCTAATGGTCAGAGATGGCTGTCTATAAGTTGCATGCCAGCAAGTAGTATATCAAGCCAGCTCATATAATATTCTGCTTTCTAATTTCTTTCCCCATCTGTTAAATGCTGAATTTACACATATATATTGAAACTGAACCATTGGGCCCAGTATGGAATAACCAGCCATCCTTCCTTGGTGTCAACACCATTTCTAAATTGCGATGAACAGAGTGTTTTGCACCTCTGTTCTACATATGTCACACAAATGCATCTTAATTGAGATATATTTGATGGAATATTGGGCCCAGTAGCATGTATTCCACTGGCTGACATTACATTTTGTTTGAACGTTGAATCAACAATATCATCCACAAAATGCCTTTTTGAGCCATTCGACAGGTTATCACGCAGACATTTTTCAGAAGCACATTTCCCAGGCTGACTATATTTTTGTAGTGTCCAATGTCCACATTAATTAGCTGGCCCACAGGGCAATAACTTTTATGTCACAATGATGTAGTCAATTAATCTCTTAGAGAACATTAGCTAGCAAAATGGCACATTCCATTGAGATGGAATTATTGTCAAACCCTTTATTTTCGTCACTCTTCATGTTCACTAAACATCCTTTTCAGATTTTGCTTCCATTTATAAATGATAAAACATATCAGTTGAAATAGGGAGAATATCTGGCTTGCATAGACGTGGAGGCCACATACTGTGAGCCAGCCACAATGTTGGAACCAATCATAAGGAAGATTCAAAACCATATTACTTCCCAATGAAATATGCACCAGTGATTCAAGAGGCCAACAGATTTAGACACAAATATGATTGGAATCAAAATCACCATGAAATCGACTCATTTGTCATTTTAAAACCGAAATGTCAGAGGGCCATCGATTTGACAAGGTCTGGTCGAAGCCATGACACCGACCAGAGCTGGCATCAGCAAAAGCTTTTTCCTCTACTCTGTGCTGCAATCAATGGCAACGGTGTGGGTGAACAAACTCCAGTCTGTATGTCTAAGCCCATGACAGCTCATTCCGAACAAACAGGACAATGTTTTCACTCAATTCCCTCCAGTTCGAGGCGCAATCTCTTCTGGACATGTTGAGAGATGACAGCTGACATTCAGAGGATAACGGAAGGAGAGAGACCACGCTAAAGACGAACTGGCTGTGTTAGCGTGGTGAATTGAAGAGGGTCAAGCAACGGAAGGAGATCTAGGAGATGTGGCTGTTGAAGATGTTTTGATGAATAGGAACATGATACATTAGCCTGGTGAAGATGGTCAAGAAAGGAAGGAGAGGTGAGGCCATTAAAGATTGTAAGATAAGCATCTTCAACACCCTATAGTTCACGGCAGTACACCCTCTCGTGAATATAAAGGCGATTAAGTAGTTGGCCAACGCACAGAGCATGAAGGATCAACCATCACCTGAACGCAAAGGGTAAAACCCACTCCCACATCAACAGTGCCAAGTTCGACCCTGGACCTTGCAGACCAGTGGAAGAAAATCAATTAGATTACTATCCTGGTATTGCACACCAGGGAGACGAGGCATGTCAGTTGTTCAATAAAGCCAATATCATAAAGCATCCAGTGCTCATACCAATCATCTGACAACCACTGATGACAAATCCTATTTAGTCAACTTTCTGCTTCCAACCCCTGGAGTAGCCAGACAGTGATGACAACAGCCACAGCATGACGTAGGAAGCGGACCCATCTTCGCCAGGTGCAGAGCCAAGTTCACGAAGGTATGACCAGCTGACCTACAGGACATGACAGACGTCATGTTTCCCTAGAAACAGGAATTGCCTATTGCTACAATTTTGGCCCAGCAGGATCAACACAGACTTGTGAGGATTAATCGATTAATAAGAGTGCTATGCCCTTCACTCCTTAAAATATCAACTACAATGGTACAGTCGCACCAAACCTTTGTCTAAATCTCTCCATTCGAGCAGCATCCTGTCTTGCTTGATCAGGCCGGATTTCCACATTTTGTTCATCAGACGGTGAAGCAATCACACGGTGTGAAAGCTATTCTTTTGAAGCTTGATCAGTGAGGAAACCTAATCATGCATAAGAAAGGGCTTCCTCACCATGATTCTGTAGGAGATAACATGAGTTTACGTCGGAAGCAGTATTGACAGGGTTAGTTTTGGCTGAAGGTGACAATGTTATGGTTAAGATAGTAGCTAATAGTATTTATGAGATTCACCTAAAAGTTGGTTTTCATAGCCAGCAAAGGTCCAGGCGACTTTCTTTGTTTGATATAATGCTAGTTGATATTTGAAAACGAATCAATATGTGAGTGCTGAGTACTGAGGGGAGGTAGCACAGAAAGTATGTCATGAAGGCCAAAATGACATCACGACTCCACAGATGTATGAGATATGAGTTACCCATTATTATTATGTTGCGAGTGCTGAGCGGTATTGTATCATAGGATGACAATGAAAAGAAATAACCAGGCACTAATTAATAGCAAAAACAAGCTTTTGAAATAAGTAGAAGACAACTCAAGCACACTGCATTAATTCTGATGATATTCTGAATTGGTTGTCTAGGAAACCATGAGAAACGTCTGACGGAACTGCTCGTTAGATACCTTGAGAAAAAGAACCCCATCGTAAATGTCAGCATATCCCTATGCATTAGAAAATGTTAGGCACTGTTCTATTTAATTTCATACTTTACTGTATAAATTACTAATAAATTTGTCATTTGCAATAGAATTCAACTTATCGTTTCTGATTAGATTCTGGTAACCAACATACCAGCAAAATACGAAGAATAAGAAAAGGTTGAGCATACAATATTTGGGATCGATAAGGTTTTCCTTTGAACCTTTGAGTCGTTTTGGCTGAAAATGAAACAACATGGCGATTGATTTGCCAACCGTCACTTCACAACAGATTTGTATGTGTTGGATGAGACAAGAGCTGTGGCCTCTTGTGCCAGTGTATTCAAGGACAAGCAAGAGAAGTGAAGACAGGACAACCCAAGTGAACTCAAATCGCCCAGCCTAAGACCCAATCGGGTTATAAGAAGCCGTAGAGCACAGGTCTGGATCTAATATAGAGTCAAGATGTTGTTATGTATGGAGCCCCTTCGCCCCACTCACATCCAGACTTAGGAGCTATCAAATCGCCCAATGGTCTCTTCTAATTGATTGCCTGCCAACAGCACCTGGTCTCTTCGAGCTGGTCTCTTCTACCAAGGAACAAACACTTTTCTCTAATGGCTATTGCAGCAATTCGATCACAATATTACCCCAATTACTGACGGAATTGGGCAATGTAAATAAGACTATCATGGTTTATCGTGTTGTTTTCATACAATTTTTCTTTCCAAGTTATCGGAGGACAAATCATAACAAATTCAGCCGAAACGATTGGCTTGGTTTTTTCGACCCCAATCTGCCAGAGGCAAAATGACACGAAAACTATTTCCAATTGGAAATATGACCGAAGCAAACGCAAACAATGGAGCTACCGATATTTAAACAAATGGCCTTTCGAATGGAGTAAAGCAGCATTCAAAGGCCATTCACTCAGAGAGATGGTTGGCCTTGACTCGGAGAGCCCTCAGAAAGGTTGTTGCGGATTCCCAACAATCGCTTTCAGAAGTTTAGTTTAATTACTAGGCTTTTCTTCACCACTGACATCTGATGTAAATTTCAAAGAGGTGAGTTGCCTAAAACGTGGTAATAGAATTTCAATTCCAAAGGTGTTGTTTCAGTAAAGTGTTTGTGAGAGAGAAGATGAGTTGAAACAGGTTATTCAACTTGGAGCACAGCAGGAAATGTTCTTGGGTATTGGACTTCAAACATGCTCCTGCAGGGCAGAGAACCAAGAATATCTAAGAAGTTTCAAAGCAAAGCCTGTTGCTCCCTGAAGCCAACATATTAACTTGTTTTGAAGTTAACTCGGTCATTATAGCAATATCTTCGGAACAGGTCATTCAACTCTGATTGTTTGGAAATTGCGGTTTATCAACACGATAAATCACTCTCTTTTAATAGATGGTTGCTCTAGTTCACCACCCTGCATGAGATTTAAATTGGAGGTCATAGTAATTCATATCACTCGTTTGCGGAGAGCTTTACCCATTGGAACGCAGTTCTAAAGAAGCAATGTTTGTTTAAGAAACTGACAGGAAAAATTCAAGACCCAATGACAATTTCAACTATTCCAAATACCTCAACTTCCCATTCCAATGTTCGCTGCCCTTTTCAAATATTCATACTTCCTTTTCAAACTGGCCACCATGGCTGCCCCTTGAGGTAGTTTACAGAAACAAATATGTTATGACATTTTCTAACAGCTCACTATTAAATGTGCCACAGCAATTGCAAAGCAACATCTCAAGCCTCCATAGCGCTGTACGATACTTTTTCTGAGCAATCTTCAGAACATTTGCGACAGAAATGGTTTCCCACTTATTGCAAATGGCTCTGAAATCAAATTGGGCTGTCAACTTGAAATGCAACATTCACCGCCATTTGTGAGAAAAAAATTATGCGGTTTAATTAACTTCATTAAAGTCACTCTTAATGACCTTTTCAAAAAGAACTGCACAAAGAGATTTGCAGTTTGAATAAAATAACGCAACAGCTGAATATCCCTGCATGCGCACCTTAAAGCAGAATTGTACATTAGAGCAAAAGAAATGGAGTATGTTAAGTAGATGAACTATGGCCATGGTTACCAATTGAGGAGTGGAACACATCTAAACAATGCACATAAATAAACCAAACCTTTAAAGATGTCCAAATAAGACATCGATTCAGTCTGGCACCCTTTGATATTTTGTACAAACCATCATGTAGGATGTTTACGAGAGTAAAAGACGTCATGGACCAAATTCATAAAAGTGCTTTTGCTGACACAGCAGTTAAGCGGATATAGGAAAGGCAAGGTACACATCTGATAAACTCATTCTTTTTGCCTTAGGTGTGGATATGAACAACTTATACCACGACCAAAACCAATACTGGTTTCTAATATTTGGTATGTTTGTTGGCTTCACTGATGCAGCCAAGCTCAAAGACATTTTTAAAAGTGGACAAGCTCCTATAAGATCAATCTTCTGTGATCTAAAGGGAATTAAGAGGAGGGTGACAAAGCTGGCCGTGCTCCCCTCATCTATAAAATTATCCTTGCTGCAACCGATATTGTAATTTTTTGCATTATTGGCATCAGTATAATAGTGTCGTGAGATTTTCCACTTAATTTTGCCAAAGCTTAATTGGCAATTTGTCACAGAGGCAGATTAGACCTTTAAAGAATCATGTTGGCAGAAGAGCTACGAAGAACAGGATGGCCACTGATTGTGAAAAGTACGCCCAGATCCAACTCTCCAGCAAGGCTGCAAAGACAACAGGAGCATCCGATTTCCTTGAAGAAACACCAACCAAGTCAAGCAAAGGTAACAAGAAAGTCCTCACTAGGTTTCCAGTCTTATCTGACAATCTATGCAAGAAATCACCAACAAGGTCAAACAAAGAGTGCCCAAGTTGGGGAAAAAGGTAGTGACTCAACTGAGCTTGGAGTTGAACACACAACCTTGATGTGGACAATCAGACCACTGCTCTACCACTGCTCTACCACAGTGTAGATTGGTGTATGACAAACAAACAGACTGTTATCTTATTGTCAAAGTATCTCCGGAAGTCCAGCCTTGTCAAAGTAAACAAAATCTATGTTTGCTTGGCAACATATTAATATTGCTACCGACATGATATCGTGCCAATCTCAGCCATAAAACCATGTAATGCACTGTTCCATAACATACAGACATATCGGAACCAATCCAGACTCTTTTCACTTGTCGCTGCTTTATCAATTCCGCCATTATATGATGATGGCGCCAGTCACTTGCCTGAATAGGGCAGTAGGACTTGTTGGTCCAATTCTGGACTGCTTTTCCAATGGGTCATTAATCTTGGACAGCTATGGGTAACCCTGGAGAACAATTCCCAGCTTGCCGAGAATCTGGTAGGCTTTCCACCCTGCTGAGCTGGCCTATCCTTGGAGAAGAAATTTGATCACATTACTCGTAAAAGTTCACTTTCAGTGCAATGACTATTGATCACAAATTAAGTACACATGTACCCCTTGGTCAGATGATCTCAGGTACTGAAGTTTGGTGCGATCTGATTTGCCGTTTGGCCTCCAGGGAGGGGGCCAAATCCTAAATTCTTCAAAATGCCATTATTCCTAGTAATGACTTGCCCGATTGGCACCAATTTTATATCATAGGTACATCTAATTCTAACAACCATTCAATGTGTCACCCGGGTCTTCTTTGATTTGACCTACTTTTCAAGGTCACAGAGGTCGAATGTACTGTAAATTGGCCATTTTGGGGAAATTGTAATTGCTTGGACCTACATCAAACCTAACACTACATGACACAATACCATGCTCTTTATCCATCTTTCCTCCACGTGAGGTGAGCACAATGGCCCTGGCCATTTTTTGTACCTGTTGTCTGTGCAAGGGCAAGCAAAATACCCCACCTAGTGAGAAACGTGTGAAGTTTACGATGGTTGATGGACGATACCTCTGGCTGCTAAGCCATCATGGCGCTATAGTAGGGTTTCAGTGACTTGCCTACTGACGTCAAGGGGCTTCCCAGCTTCGTTTGTAAATACAATCAAACATATTGTTTGACCACTGATCAATAACAACCAAGTCATGCCACCTCGATACCGTGGAGCCTAATAACACGAGGTTTATGCGGATAAATCAGTTCACTTGTTATTGGCTTATCGATCTTGGTGGCTCGTCGACGGGTTCTCGATATTGCCGTGGTATGACTATTAAAAAAAGGACCAGCCTTCTTGTGAGAAAAGCCACAGAGCTCAGTTGGTGAGCAGATTATGCTTAGGACTGATGTATCCTGGCCTTGTATCACCTTTGTTGACCGAGAAAGCAAATTGTCGGATACATGTATGCCTGTCCAGCTAGACTAGAACTTTTCTTATATCAACAACAACATTTCTATTCTATGAAACGACATCAGAGGAACTAAATGTCATCAAACATCACTACTGACCCAGATAAACACTATCACAGTGTATTAATATTTGATCACCAGCTGATAAAACTAGCAATAATCTTCCCCGAGTCTTCATTGCCTGGAAACTATTGGCAGGAGCCTGACAACGCTATCAATATTCACCGTTGTCAGAAACAGGATGGAATCGCTAGCCATTCGGCCAGTACATGGGCTTATGAATGCCTCACTTTCCAGTTATTAGTTCTCTGGTACCGCAATCGATAAAGCATTGACAAGTGTGATTTGTTCCGATTGGTTTCTATTTGTCTGTATGTGATGGAACAAGCGATGCATTAACTATTTTATGATAGAAACAGGTTTGGCGTGATATCATGTCAGCAACAGTGATAATATGCTGTCAGGACATTTTTTCAAAGTCTCAGTATTCTGAAACTGTTAAGAAACGTGCCATAGTTACAGCCTGACGGCGAATTTACGCCATTTGACCTCTGTGACCTTGACAAGAAGGTCAAATTAAAAACCTGTGTGACATATACTGTATGGTGGTTAGATGTACCCATGATATCGAATTGGTGGCAATCGGGCAAGAAGTTAAGGAATAATCACATTTTTAAGGTTTTTGGATTTTGCCCCCTGGTGGTCAAGTGGTGAATCATATTGGACCAAACTTCGGTCCCTGAGATCACCTGACTAAGGGGTGAATGTGTACCAAATTTGGTATCAATAGTCATTGCAGTTTAGAACCGTGCCATCGTTACATCCTAACGGCCAATTTACACCATTTGACCTCTTGTGACCTTGAAAAGGAGGTCAAATCAAAAACCCGGAGGATATATGATGCACCTTTGCTAGAAGTACCTACCATATTTTTTTCAAAATTTCCCGACTACTATTAAGGGAGATATTGCATATTTTCACTTTTAACGTTTGGCCCCCTGGTGGCCAAACTATGAAACGAATCGGACCGAAACTTAGTCTCCAAGGTGTCATTACATAAGGGTACATGTGTACCAAGTTTCAACTCAATAGCTCTAACAGTTACGAAACGTGCCCTGCTAACGGACGACGGACGACGACGACGACGACGACGACGACGACGGACGACGGACGCCACGGTATGGGATAAGCTCACCTCTGCTAAGAGGTGAGCTAAAAAGGACCTAAGTTTTATGTCTCAATCGTAGGAAGAAGCAATTTAGGGTTGATTGTCTTGCTCAAGGATAAAACAGGGATGATCCTCCCGAGAGTCGAACCAATGACTCCCGATTACAAGCCCAGAGCTCGACGCCACTGATCCTCCTGCTTTATATGACTGAAAATAGGTCACTTTCCCTTGAAATTTCCTTGAGAAGACAGCTTAACCGACTTAATCTGATTTTGCCAATAAAGGGCTGCTGTGTCCAGGTTAACCAGCCATTATCACCCTTGGTTACTCTATGAACGTAACAAATGTCAGGAATGCAGATAGGCCGAGGCGGCAATGGACGCAACTACGTGAGATACACACACGATTACCATGGAAACGCAATATAACAGACTTACTTTTCATGGTTTCTAACGACAATTTTCCACAGCGATTAGGGGATTAGTAGACTAGTCTATTAGTCTATCAAATCTCTTTCATACAGACCATTGGGAAAATGCCACTGCGGATGTATGAAATTTAATAAAAGGTCTGTAACTGCAACAGACTCTGCCCATGATGTTTCTCTGATTGATCAGATAACAAAATTGCTATTTCCTAATGAATGTTGACCCCTCCACGACAAGGCTATTAATCAATCACGCAGAACACTTGGTAAACTACATTTCACCCCAAACCTTGAAGGATGCGAACCAATCACTAACTTGGTGAAGAAATCAATATCAGTCGGATTATGCAAATATTTATTCGCCTATAACAAGGGACAGTCAAACAACCTGTCGATTTCAGCCTGAGAGATGGCCAGATGCCCTCAATCTCGTAAATCTCAAATTTCAATCAAGATCTTTTCGATTGAATAAACAGAAGCTGAAGTGATCAACCAAATTAATCTTGTTTATGTCTTCGTGTTCTATTATAGACATGGTCATTACCACATTCAACAACAAATGAATGAATACAATTTTTAAACTTTATTTGGTAAAGAATTGAAACCATGCACCTTTCTTGCAGAGGGCAACATGTACTGTAAATCACAAGATAATTTGAAATTGAGAACGAGACCCAAACCATCAACAAGGCTACTTCCCTTGTCAATTCCTATGATTACGATGAACATGTCACTCGGACTCGCCAAAAAGGTCAGAGGTCGAACTCCTTACAACGTGCCCTTACCAGACAACCAATATGGATCAGTGACCTTCAAACAAGGAATGAGACCCAAGCCATCCAACCATGCTATTCCCTTGTCAATTTCTCTGATGACGACGCACATGTTACACAGACTTAGCCCAAAATATCAAAGGGCAATTTCCTCGAAGTGCTGGCTTATCTACCATTGTGCAAGACATGTGAACACACATATTGATCATCTTATCGCATGATTGATAGGACAAGTGTGGAACACTTAGACAACCTATCAAATATTTTGTTGTACATCGCATTATGATGGATGATTTCAGTGGGAGTTGTGCAAGTTGGATACGTATTTGAACTTTTAACTCAGTCTTTTTTTCATAAGCAGCAATGCAGATGGAGCTGAAATTAAATCTTTCACGTAGAAGCATCTTCATGTCAGATGTTCCCCAGTCTGTTTGCTGTTACTCTCCTAAAACACCCCAGCACTGAATTGGATGGACAGCCTCAGTGTCTACACCTTCAAAAACTCTTCCTATAAAATATCTACAAATGCTATTTACTTTCTCTGTCAGCAACTTAAGTCAGAATTCTGTAGTAAGGCTACCTGAAGCGATCATGTTCAACTCAAGGATATTTTTTAACCTTCAAATCTCCAGGATATATCTCCAAGTTTCTAAGTTTCAAGATAAACCATTCGCCACCTGTTTAGCGGCACCAGCTCTGGCATTCAAAGCAACAACTTCAGTTGTAGGGTGTTGACCCAGTTGCCAGATACATCACTCAATTCAACAGATCAGAGAAAGCTGTTTGATTTGCCGGGAGCGGTTTTCCTCAATTCTCAAGATAATAATCTTGAGTATAAACTTGACGAGCCATGTCTGCTTCAGGCACAAGAGTTGCTAAATGACGTTAAGGAGATCCATTCCGCATGCCAATACAGACTTTGCTGCTGCGTTTTTGAATAGTTAGATGTGGGACAAAGAAAAGGAGCGGTTTTTGCCATCATTTCTAAGGATGGCAATTCCTCCTTAAACGACATTACGCATCCAAACGGTCGTAACACTGGAACATAAACCAGCGACCCAGAGGATTTCATTACACCAGACTCCAAACCTCATGTGGTAGAGATGGGAAATTAAGTGACAAACTGCGAGCATTTAACACGCATAATACCTCATAGCCCCCAAATGTCTGAACAAAATGGCTTTTTGGCTGCCACAGGAATACCTCACAGATGAACCATTATACTTCTTATCTACTGGAATGGGTTGAGACAAATAGAAATTAAGTTTTAAGCACACCGCACACATTTGGGTGAGATGGGTGAAGTAACTGATTTTGATGACATGAATCCCTGAAATTAGCGATACCTCACAATTATCATACATGTCATATCCTCACAGCCCTGCACCCATATCAGAAATTCTCGATATGCCAGACAATTTTTTAAGACACCGCATGTACATTGCCTTAATTAATCATCACTGACAATCTTATCAGCGCCGCCATGGAAGAATAGCACTGACGATGATACTGCTCAGGAGACGCGATATAGGCTAGGAAATGACTGAAATATGCTGTCATCAAGAGAGAATGTTGGCAAGGAAAAACAGGGAGGCAGGAAAGGAAAACTGGAGCAAGCCAAGTGAAAATGGCGTTGGATGCCACACACTGGGGAGACCTAAGAGCATGCATTGCTTGCTGTGCCTGAAGATGACAACCCCAAGGAAAAGGAAGAAGGACATGCCACAGGCAACCTGGAGAAGTTTCACAGAGGCAGGGGCCAAGTGCAAAATGTGAAATCGTCAATAATGACTGCTCATCCTCCCGGCCACTTTCTCAAGGTAAAATGGCAACCCTTCTATCTGTGTGTCAATTGTAATATCATTTAATATCGCAACAGCTATGGAAATGGCAACGCCCATTTACTCCAACTCATTACCGGGAAGGCGGCCAAAAAAACATTGACATTTTACCATACAATATTTACCACAGCAGCCATGCCTTTTTCATCACCAATGTTTAGGCTCAACAGCAAGGAAAGCCAGGGCAGAATGACAATAGTCCCTGAGTAATCTACGGGATCCTACTGGACTTATTTTTCCTCCATATCCAAGCAACGCCTCATAAATTATGCTGACATCAGCTCTTAGTTGTTTTTCTACATCATCATCAAGACTAATTGGTGCATCCCTGGGGTGCAGTCAAGTCGAAATTCAATGCAAATTTAAAAGCAATTAAGCAAGTTTCTACGTGAATAAATGATCTAGTTTTAATTGACTTTCATTACCTTGCTTCATGACCTTTCCAGTTCACTTTGCCAATGTATTGAGCATGATTATGAATTTGACCTTTTCATAATAATCTTAATGCAAGAGAAGAGGATAATTTGCCTTGTTGAGTTTGGCTCTCTCTAAGCTATTGCCCAAGACACCGAATGACTTATCTTGCTGGAGCTTTCCTGATTTCGGTGACCTTACCAATGTCAGCCAAACTTGGTGTGGTCTTATGCTAAGTTGAAGCCGACATTTCTCCCAAAACTCGACCATGGGAGCAGTATACCAAATGTTACAACTTGCCCACAGTTCTGGAGGAGACCTAATTATGCTCTATGCTGATAGGCTGTTCGCTCCTGAGCTTTTAGTGGACTGGAAATTTATCCCCCTCGACTATATGGATGCTAGACGTCATATTCCTCACCTCTGACAATATGAGCCGACAAATTCAATATGTACAGGGAACGCTACCGGAAGTTGTGCTACTTCCTGGCTTGCCTGGTGCATATTGTTGAGGCTTCAATGTTGTGATGACTTATCAGACAGATGATCAATCCTTTGATGCACTTTTCTGTTGAATATGTATATAGTCTGTGCGTGAGGGCTTTGTTATTAGATATATTTCAGTAATGAACCCCGGGACCTTATCCTAGAGTACTCCACCACTAAATACCATCCAGTTGTTCCAAGGAAGATTTACGGATCTATTTTGAGCCGAAATGATTTTACACTTTTCCAGCGAGCACCTTGGAAAGGCAATGAGGAGATAACAGTGAAGAACAACATTCCTTAAAAACACTTCCAGGCACTTCTTCAAATGGCATATGATGAAAGTCAAGTTCCGATCGCCCAACATCATCATTATATTGAAACAAATCAACATGCCTAATCATGAGGACCTGATAACATTATAGAAACAATTACATATGAGCAAGTTAGTTAATCAACCAGCCTTTCTCACTAACACAATTCCCTGCGGAAAAAGGCAATATTCTAATCTTCCCTGGTAGCATTATGATCTCCAGATTGGGTTATGGAACAGACTCAATGCAATCAGGGCAAAAAATATGGCATATATGTAATTACTCTGAAACTGGAATTCATCAACTTCAACTCATAAGTCGACACTGTGTTAGGTCATTCAGGGTTTTTAGACCAAAACTTGTCTTGACTTTGCAGTTAAAAATATGATTGCAGTGCTCCCAATGGATTCAAGTTGCAACTTCCTAATTCAGCTGCCATGATTACTTCTGACAATAGTCGTAAACTGCACTCATCTTTACTCTATTTTCTCCTTGAGTTAGCTTCCTACCAATGACTGGCAAGCCCCTGCATCCGGAACCTTGTCCCCTATGGGCTTCTGCCAATTTATTATGCAGTTCCTGTCAAAGATGACAGTCTGTATTTGTCTCACGGGTTGCTGCCTGTGGTCAATTATGCTCAGGAAGAGTCTTGATTGAATGGATATTGTCAGGACCCCAAATACCAAAGGTGGCTTGATACAGCCCTGTCAAACCATATATTTTGTGTTCGAAGGGAACCCTATATTTTGGCTCTGTTGTAATCAGACCATATGGGCTCCATCCTAATTCTCATATGACACTGCCTCACATGTTGATCACCTGAACGACAGTCACAGGTTCATTAAAAGGACAAAACCCTTGGGCACCAGGCATAGACGAGCCTGTCACAGCACGGAAATTGACTACAGGAAATATAGAAGGAGGGAAAGTGCCGCAAGCATATGGCATGACGTCAAGCCAACAATAAAGCATATTACATCGGAAACGGGTAATATTGATTTTTGTAGTCTTGTGGCGGGTTTTCACTATGATCAGCGAATGAAGTTATAACTTATAGCAAAACCGAATTCGCTGAGGGGCCACATTCACCCATGCACCCTTTGAAGGCTCAAGAGGAGGTCGAGTTACAATGGAACCAATCTTGTCTGGTAAGATTCAATGAAAGCATACATACACCAGTATTATTATTAAGAGGGGAGAGGGGTTCCGAACATTTTGTCTCTCATGACATCAAGCAGTATTGAGATGACCCCTCACAGCCCGAGGAATGAGGGAAACAAGTCAATAAAGAATCGTTTGCAAACGAACCTGTCTACCATCTTCCGAAACATTTTTCTGATGCTTACCTGAAAGTAGACAAAGAGGGGAAAACGTTAGATAGGAATATGGTGAAAAGAACGGTGTAGTGATCAAGGCAATACTGCCCAGTTTCATGCAAAAACACCACCACTGCATGGATGGACAGGCATAGTGTCTTCTTTTGTCTTGGAAGAAATCTTCCATGATGTTGCTATGCAACGCATAAAGCAACGTGTATCTTCATGTACTCTCCCTCATCAGGGTAGACTTACATCACCACCTTTGCCTTATTGTCAATCCTTACGGGCAAGAACAAGTTTTGTTATCTTTTACAATATTTTCAATAGTTTTAGTGTTGATAACGGAATAATGAAAAGGCACCCCCACGGATAACTTTCAAGTTTTCGCGATCATAACATAACATACACAAACTTAACTAGTAACAAAGTGCTGGAGCCCTGGATGTGCAAATCATCAGCTCATAGCTCTGGCAATCTGCGTCATAGCAAAGCTAAAATCAATAAGACCCAAAGACTTAAACATCCAAGAGAAGAAAGACATAGCCTGGAAAATGACAAGTGCTACTTTGGGAACGAATCTTTTAAAACCTTGCTTTGGCCTGGAAAGCCACCTGCAAGGAGATGCGCTGGACTCACCAATCTAAGACAGTTTCTGAATATGCAAGCCAAGCCTGTAGGTTCATAAACTCTTTGCCTCGTTATTTTTTTCTCACCAGGCTATGATCGTAGTGATGATACCACATTGCTCGACACCAAAAGAATCCTTACGCACCACATAACAGTAGGGGATGCCAAAAAGAAGCCAGACATCGACTTTGATCGTCCAAAAGTTGTCATCAAGAATGGAAAATCCACTGAGGGAAGCGCTAGTGACGACTATTGGAACTGTTGATAGGGAATACATTCTTTTATCCGCAGCTAGATTGAGTAAATAGGGCTTAGGCCATACCAATTTAATTGTTAGTTTATAGGCTTTATACAGGCCTTAAAATTCATTTCAAATACAGACTGGTTGTTCATTTCACCATTGTCTGCCTTTTGTAAAATCGGAGCATATCAATTTCTTCTATTATGTCCTGGTGTCATTTTAGGCTCATCTTCTGTGCGACATGCGACTCATTTTGTCGTGGTGGGTCACAAATAAGGTACAGTAGTTTTTGCCAAAAAAGAACACGTTTGCCAGTTTGACAGCAGGTGGTATAGAAATATTTACGGGATGAGGTATGAGAGAAGTATGAGGAAATATGTTAAACAATGAACTATTAAATTGGTATGGCCTTATTGGCCAAGAACAATATTAGGGCTGCTTTTCCCTTGTTATCCTCCAGTGACATTTCACATCAAAGAATCTTCAGAAATGTCAGTCTGATTTTACCCATATTTAAGTAAGTTCTGCTGGTTTTAAAGGTTTAAGATTATGGCATTAGCTCCTTCTTTTCGTTTATAATCTGGTTCAGTCGGGAATGATGGACATATGAACTTTGAACATTCAGTACTGTATAATGTTAACTAAATTACAAAGCTTTGTTGATATTGAGGTCATGTACATTTCCCTGGTTTTAAAAAGGTTTGGGATTATGACGGTAGCCCTTTCACTGACTGCTGCTCAGTATTGAACTACATTGTAATCATAAGACACCAAATGACTTGCTTCCGAGAGCCACTTTCTGGCCATGGACCAATAAGAGAGCCACTTTCTGGCCATGGACCAATAAGAGAGCCACTTTCTGGCCATGGACCAATAAAGGTACCCCAAGCAAATAGACGAGCTCGGTTGACCTGGGTCATTATTTTGATGATCGTACTTATGTGTCAGGTGGTTTGTATGATGTCCTGTTAACTCTTACACTCCCAAGGGGTAATAATTCCGAATAGTACAGCCACATATAGAAACTCACTCTTTCAAACACCATGGATGGCCTCCATGTAGAAATGAGGGGAACGAGTTTACAATCCCCGATCACACCCCAAAAAAAGGTCATCGGTTGACTAACGAAGCACCACTGTTCAATGGATTTATAGTTGAATGCGATCAAACTACGTCATTTCCGATCGGGGATTGTTAATTTTAACCAAATGAGGTTGTTGATGTTTGGGTATCATGATCACATATGTCATGGAGGGTGCACACAGAGACCACCCACAGCCATCTAAAGTGTATTGATACAGCTGAAAGGGTTAATACTTGGAACATGTCTTGTCCATTAAAGGGATGAGGTCATGTGTCCACATTATTGGACAAGTTCAATTTCCGGGGCTGAAATATTCCCACCTCAGTGTCAACCAAGACCCAGCTCCACAGTTAGAAATGCAAATGACTTGCCATTTCAAAATTTTTCACCATTTCACATATTATTTGGATGACTGCACATGTACATCTATTTAGAGATAAGGAGGTGTCTATTTTGCTATACAAAATACACTAGCTGTCCACTCAGGCCAAGGACTGTCCACATGAAGGACATTTCCTTGGTCAGATTATTCATAGCTGTCAGACCAGACATGGTGGGAAATGCATTCACATCCATAACAAGCTATTTGATAGGAATTCATATGAAGTGCAGATCTAAGATGATAAATACTGCCTTTAATTGCCAGCTGATGCTATGTGAAGAAAATGTCAAATACAACTCACCAAGTTGTCAGCATGATCAGCCTCTCAGATTGGTATTGAGAATTTTGCTAAATAATCCAAAATTTGAGTGCTAAATAATTCAAATTTGAGAAGGCCCTGAAGACACTCATTTTTACACACACTTCAGCCCAGTGCAATGCATGGACTGACCCCAAAAACTGTTGGGAGCTAATTGCTCAATTAAGTGTCAGAGTTATGTGACCCAAGCTCCCCACTTCATTCACACTATAATCAGAGTCTTTCAATTTTATATTGAAAGAATCGGCTATAATCCAGTGAAATGTATGGACTAAGCCCCTAAACAGTTGAAGTTAATTGATCAATTAAGTGTCATGTGACCAAAGCTCCCTACTTCATACATGTCAATCATACAAGCCATAGTATATGTATAGTCAGAAACCACCACATGCACATACCAAATGCTTTTGTATATTAAAGCATAGATATCATGATACCCATCAGAAAAGTGCCATAGTTACACTCAAACGGCCAATTTACGCCATTTAACCTCTGTTCCCTTGAAAATTAGGTCAAATCAAAAACATGTATGATATGTGAGGTATCCTTGCTAGGAGAACCTACCATAAAAATGTTGGGTTCTAACTGCTTCACTTTTTCCAATCGATCATCAGTCTGTTCACATCAATGACAACCCAGTTTGTCAAAACCATCAATATCTCTCCAGAGAAATACCTCAGAGTCACATGCGGGAATCATCCATCAAATTATTGTCAGGATATATGCCAGTGGCCTTGCATGGCATAAGTTACTTGAAAGCTCTGATTTTCAGGTTTGGTAATGTGATTCGGAAAGTGAAGGCCCCTCTCTCCACAAGTACTTCTGCAGTTCCAAACAAATCTAACACCCTTTCCCCCAAATTACCTCAGTATACTACAGTGGCTCAAGGCAAGGCCAAGAACCCCTCTCCTCATAGATTACCTCAGTATGTCTGCAGCTCCAAGCAAATCCAACCCCTCCACCAAATAACCTTGGTAGTTCAGCAGCTCAACCCTCGTGGACTACCACCTACCAGTACTACCAGGGATGACACCCCAACAGCTCGGGACTCTGTCACTGCCACTTCACTGCGGCCATAACATATCAATTCTGCAGCTTTGCACTGAGTTACAATCCGCGTTCCACTGATTCATTGGTTTCCTATCGATCATCGGTAGATGTCGATAATCAGTCAATCGGATCATCGATGTGATCCTACGCATGAACCGTAGTTGCGGTTTACAAGATAAAACAGCGAAGGAAGTTATTGTCTATCATTAGGGAGGCTTAGCTGTCAGGGTTGAATAGGTGGGTACTGGTGATTGATCCATGACATGATTCCATTATCTATTGAGCAGGTTCATTGGATTTCGATGGAAGGCATGGCTGGCCTACTACTACGAGCCTGGGGCAAACCTCATCAAACTCTCAGCTATTTTTAGGGCCTAAAGTGAATCAGAAAATTGAGTGACAGTCATGTTCCTGTAGTATGGTGTGTAATGGACCAAGGCGCAGATGCCCTTCGATGATAATGTAATCTAGAGAATGATTTGGTTTTTATGTTTATGGTCCATTACTACCTCATTAGGATATAAAGCACCAAATATAAAGTCTAACAACTGTTTTAGTAGACACCAGGGATCACCTTCACCACAACCAATGCCCAAGTTGATTTGGACACTTGAACGCCACTGGTTTAACCAATGAATGGGGTCATCACTGGCACTTCACTAGGGTTTACCAGAGCGCTGGAAGCTTTCGCTGAAGTAAACTTTTCCACTAGCATTTCACTGGCTACCATTGGTAAACATTGGTTTTAACTAGGTTTTTCCAAATGGAGACATTAGAACACCAAATGATACTGTTACACCAGCTCGAGGCCTTCAAGAACAAGAAAAGTTCACACTTGGAGAAATTGCATCAGTCCTTGAGAGGATAGGATGGCAGTGGACAACGGTTTATAAATGGGAAAGGCATGTTCGGGCCTGGTGAAGTTGGATGTGAACAGAATTGATTACCACCTCAGAGTGATTTGAGCCCATCATGACATGGAGATTCTGAGAGGTGGTTAAGGGAAATCTATCAGTTGCTTGGAGATTTGTTCGCACAATGGAAACGTCCATGGTCTATCTGATAATAGAAGGCGTAATATAACCACGACAGAAGGAAACTGAAAGGGTTCTTATCAGCTTTTGAATTCTTCATAAGATTGGTGCGATTGTCACAGAGTCTTTGAGGAGTGCAGGTCACATATCACATATGCTGCACTGAGTCGGGTTATACAGCAGTTCCTATAGCTCAATCCAATCACTATCAGAGCTCACAAGTGTTGGATAAATATCATAAGAGGCATTGCAAGGGCATACTTGGAATCAACAATATACATGTACATGCACACATGTAACGTGACCAGGAAAACTCTCAGCAACATCTCCATTTGGCTAAAAGAACTTCCTGATTTCAAAGCACTGAAGAAAGCACTAAATTCTTTCAATTCCATTTTCATTGGAAGGGCATATAAGGGATACTGTTTGGCTAGCCAACCTTTTGATTACAGATTGCTAGCATTGCCTTTCATTCACAAAAATCAAAACACAATTTCATTCTCATAGTCCTTAAGTGGGCCTTGGGAATGTTCCAATTGCAGAAATATTAAATCACGACTTAATTATGTCTTATTCAATTCCTATCATAACTTCACAGTATTGAACACCTCAAGTAGGCCACTCCAACATTAATCCAATATTTATGCCAAACACAGGTTTATTTGTGCAGTTTGCGATTAGTAAGTAACATTATTTCATGAACATACGCATTATTATGCTATGGGCAACATTGTCATTAAAATCTAGAAAAATATCCAACGCGTGCCAGGGGAAAGCCTAGTGGGCTGAAAGCATGAAAACAAATGGAATTCACAGAAATTTTTTATCTTGAAAGTTACATTGTTCATATCTAAAAGTCATTGAATATGTTGCACCTAAAAGAGAACCCCTAGCAGTACTCCCTCTGAAGAATAGACCGACGTGAACTATAGCCTTAAGGTACTGCCAATACGAAAATAATGTAACATACCTCACGAAAACTTGGAGGAAAGTAATAATATATCGCACATTCACACCCATGTAGCCATGCCATCTTGACATCCAATCCAATCTAGTTTGTTCTGTTAGCCAAAATATGTGAAAAGGTATCCGAATTCACATTTGAACTGCATGAAATTCCGATTCCGTCACCATACCGATGTGAGAATGCCTTGTGACCAAATGCATTAGATGTCCACTCTTCACTTAGTAGACAGAAAATACCTTTCCACTTCACTTACACAGCATGTAAGTGTAGGCCTACTGGTATACACATTTGCAGTGTTTTACTCGAGACTTACGTAAAAGGGACTAAACGTTTGCTTCGTATAAGAGCTTTCAAGAAACGTTTTAGGTCCACCTCATTTGTTTTCTTGTTAACGTTTCAGGACAGATATTGCCGACAGTCAATGAAGTTCAATCAGCACCTCCATACAAGTGTTCTCAACCCAACTGCACTTCAGATTCAATTCAACTAATGTCTTTTATTCGTCTTTTCCAGATGAAAAAATAGGCAATGTGGTATAAAATCAAACCGTGAGGTATGCCTTGAGGCTGTTTAAAAACTGTTGGTATATATACAGGGCACTTACAAGTTCAAATTCAAGTAAGTTTATGGGCGACTTATAAAAAAAATTCATATCAATGGAAGATTACAATGAACTGATGCAGGTTGCATAAAAAGACAGGCAAAAGCTAGTAAGAGACACTATTTCGTGCCAGAGAATTTACTTACTTTATCAAGTTCCACATATTTTTCATATTTTTTTCTCTCAAAACCACTCAACTTCTACCGATACAGGTAATAATTTTACACGACTGCTATTAGAACTGCCCTATGGTTGTTAATGCGAATTCACTGTAATTTTCTGAGTGGTTATATGAAACGAGCGGTGCAGAATAGAAGGCTTTAATCAGGCAATATGTCGATTACATGCATCAGGGAACATCTGCCAAGATCCCAGCCATGAGTACTGCTAATGCTTTCTTCAAGAACTTGGAGCACTTGGAGTTTCCAAATACTGTGTCAATGCTATTGCGTCTGTTACACATAAGGGCCGTTTAGACGACAGGCGAAAAGACCGCATTCGGATCGAATCTGGATGAATCCGGATTAAAACCACCCAAGGCGATGGTACCTTTTTAGTCCGGATGCAACCACATTGATCCGGATCTTTTTGCGTTTACACGACGAAAAATTAATCCGGATTCGGGACGCATCCGGATTTTTTCGCGTCGTCTAAACGGCCCTATAGGTATAGGCATATCTGAGATGGGCCCTTTGTACAGGCGCAACCAGCCAAGTAGCGTTGATGGGCTTCGCACCAGCTGATACAAAAGCTTATGAAAATGTCTTACTTGTATCATATCAACACCAAGGTTTTGAACTGATGAGACGTATATGTGCATTTTTAGCAAGATTTGCCCAAATTGCTATCAGGGAAAAGCAGCAGTGTCATACGCTACTGGGGAAAAGGGGTGTTAATGGCCCTTTCAATTTCAAACAACAGGACCACAAAACCACAGGTACATCTTCCCCGCCCTCACTTCCAGTTGATCCGGACTGGCTGTCTAAAACGTGGTGAACGAAAGAAGAAAGAAGAAAACTTCCAGTTGATGTATTCACATACTTTTCATTCGGACCCCATCAATCAAAGCACAGACATGCCATGTTGATGTGCAGAAACCTGGTATCGGCGCACAATTCACTCATCGCTAATATCCGGAGCAGCAGATTACTGGGCACCTGTATCTCATTTCATAAGGATGATGATGACTTTTCTACTCCTGTACTGACGTCATTCAGATCGAAAAAGCTACGTACTCTTAGGCTTGTGCCGATGGAGATAGCAGAGATTGATGATACAAATGACTAAACTCTTGTACACAATGATATTAGTGAAATGTGTTTACAATATTTTAAAATCCATTTTTACAAAACACTTGTAAGTACTCAATAAGATTTGTTGGATTAATGTTTAAAATGCTAGGCATTTGAAGGGCCCCTTAATGAGCACAATGCCTTGATCCCTCACCACAATGTACAGAAAAATAGAGAGTGGCTAATCCTTTGTGCCCAAGAGCTCAATGCATGCTAATTGAACCAATTGACTTTGAATAGATTAGGTGTAAGTACTCATTCTGATGATTAGTCCCAAATATGTAGCACAGCAAAAACGCACAGACCCAAGACTGGGTAAAATTATCTCTCCAAGGGGCACCGTGATATTGAATACTTTCTCTTTCTGACAAACAACATTCCTGCATGTTTAGGTGAACTTTTAAGGAATACCATTCCCCAGAAAACCTCATAAAAGATATAATTATATGGAATACCATTTTCTCTATTGCTTGGATTCATGTACTGATCGCCTGAGCCACAAACAGCTCATCAGGTCAGAGCTTCCCCCAGATTTTGTAGCACAGACTAGGAGTCCTATGAGTCGTATCACTCCCTTTGGATGAGATGCTGGCCCATCACAGGTTAACTTCCTACGCAAGCCTGGTACTCATTTATTCACCTGGGCTGCAATGGAGGGTTAGGTTTCTCGCTATCATCATTCCAAGAGTTGATCCATGGTCTCCTGATCATAAGTATGGTGCTAAACCACTTCATGTTTGTTACTGATCTCCGGCCATCGTTTTCCCTGCAAAGAATGACAACCTTTTCTTCCCTTTGAAGATGAATCAACAGATCTATGGCTAATTCGCTTCACCTGACTCTAAAAAGATTCTAACTCTTGAAAACCTCATCAAAATGTGCTATAGCCGATGCAGAAAAACATAAGAAGGATTTTTGATACTCCAAAACAGGTGGTCCATACTTTTTGTAAAGTAAGTAGTCCAGAAATAATTTGGTCACGCAAGGACTTACACATTTCTTTTACTGCTATGAACAGCTACTAATTGGGAGGCAAGGTCAGCTACATTATTAGCACTTTCCTTTACACGCCAAAGAGATCCCAATAAATGCCGCAGAGATGGCCAAATTGCTTGCTGTCATCTTGGACAATCAAGAGACTATGACTATAAAGGATGCGGAGAGGCAGAGATGTCAGCACCAGAAATTCTATGGATGTGAGTAATGATGGTTTGGGGATGCCAATTACTGAGGCCACAGTCCCTTCTTTGGTCATTTTCAAGCCAGCATCAACGAATGATAAGGGTGTAACCTATCTGCCAATATGACACTGTGCCACAAACATGAAAGCTACCCACAAAATGGATTTCAGTGGCAAGTAGTTCAGGTAGAATCTGACGTGCTGAATTGAGCGAGTTAGACAGATGAGATCGCTCAAGTCAGCCAGTCAACATCCACCAAAATTGATAAACATTCTCCAGAAGAGAACATCACTCAAGTCAGGAAGTCTGCTTACACCTTAAATGATTCTGGCCACTGAAAACTAAATTATGGTTTCTTCCATGACATTGTCAGTGAACCGGTAGTGTTTTTTTTGCAATCGGGGTGCATTCAAATATCACGCTACAAGACCCAGTGGACACATCAGTTCTATCAAAATTGATCGGGGCCATGAGGGCCCCTCTACATGACTCGCAGCAAATGAGGCAGCTGGATGAATAGCCGCAAACATCATCACCCATGTTCTCATGCTGAAGCCTCGAAGGTAGATAAAAGCACCTGAGCCGAGTCTCAGAAGATGATGCAGGTTTCTTTGGTGTGAAGAAAAGCTTGAAGCAATCATCACACTCTCACCTATCCTACATCACTAAACTCATCACCTTGAGTATTGCTCCAGTAAGCCTGCATCGCAGAACGCATTCAGGATCAGCTAAGTCAAACAGTTCTAAAGTCTCTCCAACTCATCATTTTGTTTGTCCCCTCTAACAGCAACAGCCAACTTGAGGGTTTCCGTGATTGCTTTGGCAGTATACATTTGAAGAAGTAAAACAATGGAAAGTAACAATGATCATAAAAGTAATGTGGAGCATTTCTATAAGGGAAATCTGCTGTGTTAGACTCTCCCTTTTCAATGTCATTGACAAGAAAATAAATCATTCCAAACCCCCAAAGAATCCTGCATGAGCACTTTCATTGTAAACAACAAACAAACCCTTACAATCAAGCCGGTAAGATAGTATGCAATTAGGTGATTCACAGCTAAGTACTGCACAATTCCAAAGGTTTAAAACCACTTTACAAGCAATGAGGCGAAGGGGAAGATTACCATAGGGACTTGTCCTGCAGTTTTTCCCAACTTGGCAAGACCCAAGAGGTTTTTCATGGGAAATCCCAGTGGCCTTTTAAAAGTCATGCACTGGTTTTATAAAGCTTGTTCTGGTTTAAATCTTGTTTTTGTGACACAGAACCCATGACTGGTAGAACCTTCTTCGTCTTGGGGATGCGTTGAACCCAGAAATAGAACCTGGGACACAACGTCCCCTAACGATTGCTTTTGATTTGGGGAAATGGAAACTTAACTGTTCTGCACCGTACATCTGCCCGACCCTTTCTGTACAGCAAAAAAGCTCTGCAAAGATGAGCCTTGCAGATTGCCATCCTGGCATATATCAATAGTTTTACATCATCAAGGCAAGTTTGAGCACCACGGAACTCAGTATACGCAGGATTTTTTTTCAGTAGGCAACATTGACACCTTTGGTGAAAAATATCAAACACCAGTTATCAAATGCGCATGACATGAACCGAAAAAAAGAAATCCAGCTCATTATTTGCACCAAAAGAGTTACTGAGATTGCTTTAAAAAACGTTTCTTCAAAAGTAGAACGTCCACAAAGAAGATGCCGATCCTATCATAAATGCCATCAGTTCAGCACACAAAGTATAAATGCTCAAAGCGAAATCAATCATACCCCACAAATATTTTTTTCATTTCCCATAGGTGATCAGGCAGACTTTATGAATAGGGCAATGAAAAAAAAGATTCTCCTTCCCGCCTAAATGCCACATAGCTCAGCACAGAGAAAAATAGGTTTAGAAATTTTCCAAAAACTGCCTCAAAAACATTGTCATCTGTTAAGAATGTCCTGACTTTAAATGGTTACGTTACTGTCTACTTTCTGAATGAACACATGTTTCTCTTGTCAAAACATTTATTGATAGATAAAACATACTGCATGGGTTTATTTGCCTCGGGCAGGAACTTCTGAATGGCACTCTAAGATGTTCTCCGGTTGCCCCTATTATGGCGTGAAAGATCATCTCATGCATATTGTTGAAGAATCATGGAATCGCTAGCAAACAACTCAATACAATGTATGTACTTACAACAAATGTGTGGCCAGACATAATATTATTCAACGGTAAACTGCTATATTTCTCACGAAATGCGTATGCAGACAGAGTTTTCACGATTTAAAAGATCGCCTCTTTTTGGGTGTCAAATCAAAAGAGTGTCTGCATTGGTTCAATATAGATTCATTATTTTTGTTGTCATGGAGTGGACACCGGGTAGTTAGTTGAGATTTTTATGATCAGCAGGCGATGTGAATCTGTTATCACCTTTTCGTGTCATCTTAACAGCACTTAAGTATATAATCGATTGCATGCAGCTTACCTGAGAGTGTTCACTGCTAAAGTTATCTGAACTCATGATCAGAACTCTTGCCGTTGCCCAAATATTGGAGACCAAGATTGGTATCTGTCAGCTTTCCAACCAGATTTATCCGGCAGCAACATAAAATGTTTTGTAAGTATACTACATACATGTACAATATGCTCACTCCTTATTGTCCCAAGTATATGCCCAACTGATTAAAATCATTTGATCAATTGAGCAGTAACCCAGTGACCCCATTAGGGATTTCAAATGACGTCAACAAAATGCCATTACATGTCAATTATGGGACATGAACAACTTAATTGATAGTGCGTTGCAACAGCACTTAGTGACGTCAATCTGTGGACGACAATATCAGGGCCTGTGTTCCAGAATACGAGCCTAGACTGAAGTGAGAGAGCCACACAATATCATTGCACAATACTTGTTCAAAGTGACTTGAAACACTATGCTTAAGCAATTCAATATCATCCTAAACAACAGCGACAGGTGCTTTTCAAAATTGGATGAGAGGCTGAATAGAATAGACATGTCCCATCCATCAATTTGTGCAATATTCCATTCAATTGTGAGTTTTCCCACTTTTACAAACCATTCGGTTACATTCAGGCACAGCCTGTATTTTTTGACAAATATGCATATCTCATGGTTTCACTTTCAGCACACAGCACTGAGAAGAAAGCATCTCCTTCAGCTATGATATGCTGATCTAAACATGTACATGTACAATTCTCTCTCATCACCATTGAAGCCACCTTATCACTTTACTTGACTTGATAAAACTGACGCATTATTGTCCGTTATTAATATCATCACAAAAGGATATGACGTCCCCTGACATTTGAATATAAAGAAAAGCTTCATATTCTATGTATGATAATGACCAACAGCACAATACAAATCAGTTTATCTGTCATACAAGAAATATATCATTGCACAACCACCTTCTGTGTAGGACACATATGCGACATGTATACTGCAGTGAACACATGATGTGCGCTTAGTTTACTGATTATGTAAGCTTATATGAAGGTGATATCAGCACTGTCTATTGATGAGGATGACACTTTTTTACTGAAAGGAGAACATCCCTGAAGGAATCTGTCAAATGACATATATGACAGAGTAATGAACATGTAGTACACACAGTAGTCGAAAGCTGTGACGAGAAGGGATTTTAGACCAGTACCAGAAAGTTTGACTGGTAACAACACATCACAAATGAAGAGGTTGCCAAGAGGACCTGTGTCAAATTTCCAACCGAATAACATCATGTCTGCCATGATGTGGCATTCTTTTAACTTATGGCTGATAATAGAAGTTACAAACACCATTGACAAAGACCTGAATAGGCATGTTATGATCCTAATGGGCCTAACTCAAGAATAACAAGCAATTCAAGCTGATCTAAACATGTCTCACAATACAATTCAATAATCCTGTTTGATATCTTGACATAAAATTGGCCTTTTACCAAAAGTCCATTATACAGAGACCTATAGAAGAAAACTGGCTGTTTCAAATTGAAATCGTTGTGTTAGTGGGCAAAGGACACCAAGATGAGAGGTATTTGGTATGTGATTTAAATATGTTTTAAATTGCCATTGTGGTATTGTTAATTTGTGAATTATATCCCATTCTATACACTTCACAGTTAAAATCAAATCACATCTTTTTCAGACATTATGAAAATCAATTAATCAATGGCCCTTGGTCCACTTTCATCATTGACTTCAAAGAGACTTAAAATAAAGTATTTATCAAATCAATATGGAAAAGAGGAACTTTGTTTCATGCTAACTTTACATGATGTTCATCAAAATCTCATAAAAATTGTGAAAATAATAGGCTTGAGCACTAAAAAAAGGGTTATGCATACTTGAGGTGAGGATTTAATTTTATTGATCATGTTGATTGATGATTAGCACCAAATACGGTACATTTTTCACACGTTCTTATTTCGATATTGTAATAGCACGATTTGTGATTCACACAATTCATGTCACTTTATATAATTTACCAACCCTGGATTGGTTACCTAAGAAGAGTACTATATCTGATGTATTCAAGTCTGTAATGGAACTCAGTTGAAATACTGAGCAATTTTAACATGAAAGAGTTACTTTTTTATGCTTTGACTTTAAAGGGTAACTCGTGTCAAATTTCACCATATAATGTTTTAGCTGTTTTTGACAAATGACTACGTCACTTTCTCATAAATTGGTAAGGTTTTCAAATCGAAATGCACATTTTCTAGAAATTAATGGTTTAATCCCGCCCCGACGGCTCGCTTCGATGCCATTTTCGTTGATGACGTCACAACATGAACATTTTCGCGGTCGCGGTGGTTTACATTCAGCGATTTTATGATAAATCTAATCAAAAATGGAAAATTTGAGCTTTACATTTGTGATCAACAATTAAAAACGGACATATTTCCACAAAGTTATAAATCACATCATAGTATCACTTTAAGTATGGCCTTCCAACTTTTGTTACTGGTACGTTCACTCGTTCTCCTCACAAGCTATGTATGACATGATGACAGACAAAATAGCGATGTTAAGAAAACAATGTTTTCAGAATCCTTTCGAATGTTTTCTGGTCATTGTACATGTATCCAGATTCAGGCCAGTATGACCAAGTCTTACACAAGATACCCAAGGTGATTATTCCAATCAATACAATATGTACAATATGTACAATAAAGGAAAGGTGATGTTGACATATATATTGAAAATAATACCATGTATGTAATTGATATACTATAAATTATACTGAGTATAAAATGTATGATGCATTGACAAATACAAATAGTGATCTGGAAGAAACTAAGAGAGTGTGGTGAATGTACAGCTGTTTCTGAGCGATTGATCTTCTTGCAATTGTACACAGGCAAATGTTTCCATTATAGAATCATTGATGGGCACTCGGGACTGACAAGTGCTGTCCTGAATAGAGAGGTGTTCTGATTAGAGAGGTCATATTAAATGAAACAACATGGGCCCAAAACTAGTGCTCTTAAATAGAGAGGTTGTCCTTTGTAAGAGAGGTGTCCGCTAAGGGAGGTTTACCTGTATTTGGGATTTTCCATCCACCCTGTTAAAAGAAAAAGGCAATGATACAGACAATGATTAGAAGCAAGTAATATTTACCTGACTTTTCTGTATGAGCGCAGGGAGAGACGTCCGCCGTCCAGGCCGTGTTGACGAGAATCCATGGGCGCTTGAAGAACTTGAACGCCGACGTTTAATCACTGGTATTTTTCCATCCTGTGTCATGAAATTATTGATTGGGGGTTTGAAAACTGTCTCCATATACTTGGCTGCTATAACCCCTCCGATTCCACTGAAGTAAACGGCAAGAGGTCGCAGGACCTGGGGTAGGTCTGTCAGTGTAACGCATGCCAGGAATCGTGTAAAGCTGACAAAAATGATGACGATTGAGCTCTGGGTGGTTTCGAGGCTCGAGAAAACACTCGCCACACTGACAGATGCCAACACTGAGAACACCACTAAAGGTTGTGAAATGTAGTCCTCCTCTAAACCACTGAAAAAACACTGACCAATAAACTCGCCCACAAAACAGGAACAGAATAAAAAGTAAACACTGGTCGTGCTCCATGTTTTACGTAAATACAGGGCAATCCAGTAGTACCCACACAAAATGCTACAGATGGGCATTGTTAGGCCACAGAATTTTTCAAACACAAACCCCAAATCGCATTGAATGAGATGATACAGTAGCAGACTGAAGAGCAAAGCACTACAGCCATACATCACCCAGCACTGTTGGGCCGACATCTTTGTACTAGAGAGGCCGATCCAACTCAAAACCATACTGTATTTTCGCTGTTCCAATGGCTTCACAAAAATCTGAACATATCCATTGTTTTCTTGCGTCTCCGTGTCTTTTTCGCCCTCATTTCTGGAGCCTCGGCTACTAGACCTGCCATGCATAGCCATCTTTGGTCTTTCGTGCTTGGGGAATTCTGGGTAATTTGCACTCCTGGTTTAAAGGGGAGGCTACACCGTTCGTAATTACCTGTGGTCCAGTTAATAGAAATACACAAATACACAATGCCGTAGTGCAACTATTATAAATACGAATTTGTTGAAAATTGGTATCTATAGTATTTGTATATCTGTCTACACAAAGGCAATGCTGAAAATTATATTCAGTAGGCCTATGTAGTTCGTAATTTACGCAATTGAAAGTATTCAAATTTAATTACGGATTCAAAATTTTTAACGAATGGCATATGCGCGGGCTCTATCCTTCTTATTGGCCTGGTCACATTATAGGTTCAGTATGTTTCAAAACAAGAACGTTTGAGGATTGCTCCGAAGTAATCCTTGCTATCGAGCTCGTTCCTTGGTTTGCTTTGAGATGGATTAAGCCTATCAGGTGTGGATCTGCTCGTGCTGCCCTTGGCTCTGGGTGTAACAGCATTTGTTATCTCATCAGGTCTGGTTGTGACAGTATCTGCAATCTCGTCAGGTCATGGTTGTGCCATCATCTGCAATCTCATCAGGTTTGGTTGTGACAGCATATGCTGTATCACATCAGGTCTGGTTGTGGCAGCATGTTATGGTATATGGTTGTAGTAGTATCTGTCTCTTCAGGGCTGGTGTTCTGATTTCAAGCAATCCCTTTATGAAAACGATCAGGTATTCACCATGTGAAAATGAGACACATTTTTCCTTAGGGTGGAGACAAGGCCCACCCTGTAGAAACATGGAGCACTACGTTGGGAGAGTACACATCTACATCAGACAGAGAACGCATAGTAAAGGGCATGGCACATCCAGCAAAGAATTGGTAGTTATAATATGCAATGCATATTCTCTCGGCATACTCCCAAGGTTTGACCTCAATTACGTTACAGATACGTTGCAGGTCAAATGTCTATGCTGCCACCTATTAGTGAGGACAATAACTATAGTAGTCCCTGTGACAGCGGATATAGTCCCCCTGGAGTCATAGTCCGGTAGCATTGTATTTGATCAATTAAGCAGCATGATCTATTGTACCGCTAACCCTTACCAAAACATTTAGCAATGCAGGCTATTGTTACACGGACTATCAGCCCTAGGACTACTATCCCTTGCACACCGGCAAACGCTGTTTACTTCGTCGCATATTTTGTACTGACACGTTGTGGAGAGTTTATTGAGGAGAGTTTCATTCGACGCTAAACACCACTGATAGCTAACAAAATTAATTCGACAAGTTTTCGATGTTGATGAGGGTTCCAAGTTAGTTCACTTGGGCAGTTGTAGAAATTTTGGTAAAATAAGGTGTAGGCTGGATTTTTCAGTGTTTCCCTGAGCTTAACCTTCAACGAGTCAATGTCCATGTAGTTTTAATTTGTACATTATGTATAAAAAGCCTCATTATATCATATACTGTATACCACTGTAATAATACTTTGTGTTTTTTGCTGGTAAATAAAAGTTTCATTTTCAGATTGTCCACAGAATATGAGCGTTTTTGTCTTTGTTTCTGTTTGTTTGCCATGGTTGTGCCTATGTCCTGATCTGGTGTGAACAAAGCCTTCAGTAATCCATCTAAAGCAGACGATATCAAAAGCTGATTTTTCACTATGCCATATTGAACTTAACTTGAAATTCTGAAGATTTCCAGTTTCGTAATACATGTACATTTTATACGTTTGTACTAACGTATTAACGGGTAAAAGGAATTCAAATTCCTAGAAATATATTCTTTCTATTCGCCATATGATATACACGTACTTCCCTGTCTTCGACGGTGTCTGTCAGCCGATGACTTTGGCCTATTTAGTCTGGCCCATTTATATATCATTCGCGTAAGTCTATGATAGGCTTCAAGATGTGCTGATAAAAGGCATACTTACGGTCGGGATTATACGGTATACTATAGCTGTTGGGCCACACAGGAAAAAGGTAGGCAACAGAAAAGTATCCTCTCCTCTGGCTCCTGAGTAAATCAGGGGTTATCTGGGGTTAAGCTATGTTCGCTCACCATTATCAGTTTCACCTTAGAGTAGAACGACATACTTTAGCCTCCATGTAAAAAGGAAAATGTCATCTCATGACATTTTCATTAGATGAAAGAAAAGGAGTTAAGTGAAACTGAAAGCCGGCTAATACCGGATAGCTATTTGAGTAATATATACTCGATTTGCTGTGAGACAGGCGATAGACCCCTGTCGGTGACTTCGAGCACGGACCATCTTCCTGGCTCGTGATCAATATACAAGACCCCGTCCGTTTTTCAGCTTTGCATTACCCAATCAAATTCAGATGGGCCCCCTTCTGTAGTATATTTGGTACTTCCGATTGGTTTTCCCAGATAAACAACAGATGATAAATGCTTGAGATAAACCATCATTAACTTTTATAGTTATTTGGTCCTCAATTCGAAACTAACTTAATCCTGTTGTCTGATCCACCATTTGATGCGATCAAATTTTTGATAGTTTCAGGAAAGTACATTTCGTACATATAGAGATCGACGAGCCTCAGCATGGCGACCAAAGCTGTTCGGAAGGAGATCTCTCTTGTCTTCGACAAATTCCTTCAACAGCAAGAACAAGACGACGTGGTTTTGACACGTGGAAGATGTCCGTCAGATGTTGTCGCTGATGGGGTCAGCGACAGCGAGGAACACAGCTTGGAAGCGGGTAGGCAAGGCGTTTTCATAAAAAGTTGGATATAAAACTCGTTGACAACGACTGCACATTCCGTGTGCAATCATGCTTCTACGTACAGCCGTGGTCAAAAGCTAATCTTCCGTGAGTCCTGCCAGCTGAGTGTCAAAAATTGTCATTTCCAACTTTTTGTAACAAATGCCTGCCACATTTCGTGCATTTTCCCCATTTCGCAGTGTCACCCCTGAACTTCGAGGTCCCAATCGAGCATCTCGTATTCCCGAGTTCCGAGACTCCCGATCACTTGTCCGCGTGGTACACTCCCTAACTATGTTACGATCACAAAAAACATTTCCTTCATAAATTACTGCAAGTCTAAGTAAGAGGCCTCACTACATTATTGTTGTATGTACATTTCCTGTGTTTAATGTAGGCCTACATACAATATGTTGTACTTTAGTAATGACATGGAGGTATTATTAGTAATATTATTAATATTCTGAATAATACCTCCATGGTAACGACAACGTTCAATGTATTTCAGATAGTGTTGACGGAATACCGGCCGGTAGACTAGATCCAGATCAAGAAAGAGCAACCATTGAAATCGCGTCTGCGTTGCGGCATATAGCAGAAGAATACAACACTGGTAAGAGAGAGAACTCGATGCTTTTCTGACCGCGGTTGTCTTGGTTTGCCGCCCATATGGCTGGAAGGCCAACATTGTGTGTCATAATTTATCCACCGTAATGCTGGAGAGACCTGTCGAGTTTTGTTATCTCATCGGCACATAGTTTCTCGAGATGTGAAGTAGATTTTGCCCCGGCCCCAACCCAATTATTCGGATTTGGTTCGGTCGACCTATGATGTCAATATCTGCAGCTGTTTTCGCCTGAGGTTTACTGAAATATTGTTGGTTTTTTTTATAGGTGGCTATCCCAGGTCTGAGACGAAGACGAGGCGTTTCAGTTTAACTGATGTAAGTAGCCACAAACTCAATGAAATGCCGTCCCCATTAATTCTCAGGACGGATGGCGAGCACATCCGTGTTCTCAAGAGAAGTACGGTTCAAATATGACAGCCATTATCCAGTCGTATGACCGGAACTCTGGGTTATTTGTGTAACACTTGAATAACATGTCTGCTTTGAAGATGGTTGCCGTTTTTGAAATGAAAACCCAGACTCAGGTATCCCATTTAGAACATTTGATAATATCTTAAAGGTATTCCTTTCATTTCAGATAAGGTTTGATGATATCAAACAGCTCGTAGATACCAAGAAATTCAACGAGTATATGGAGAAACATGTCAACAGTCATGATCCTAATCTCAGACAAGTCGCCCAAGTATATCAAGTAACCGGCGGCCTTATACGCCTGTGCAGAATGGCCCACGAAGCAGTTGGCGAATTCCGTGAGAATGCAGAGAACTTCGTATCCGAAAGATATGGCGACTGGATTGCGAGCGAGGGGGGCATGGTGAGTTGGGACTATGTTTCTTTCTTGGCTTTCATATTGCCAATATCTTCGGCTGCATTTTAAGAAAATGTTATCGTAAGTGAGCGTCAACATTTCGCCAACTGGGACATGCTCATGTAACTTGCAATTGCATCAGCCAATCAGATTCGCGGATTCTCACTTCGTATTCGCGCATGAACATTGTTGTAAATTGAACCTGCTATCAGATAACCAGTGCTTTTTTATATTCATACTCCACCTCTCGATATTTTTTTGTAATATCGAAGGAGTAAAAAAAACACCTCAACCTCAGGATGTTGTAAATAAGGCAATTGACTATAAAATCATCTAATCATTTGACTTTCCAGACCCAGGCTGTACGTAACGCCCAGACATCATAAGAGTTGGACAAGGGCATTCGAAATTGGACATCATCGGATTACCAATCAAAAGACCAATACACCACGAGAAATTATTTGCATATCTTTATACATATCCAAGACCGCATTGTCATGGACGTCCATATCATGATATTGTGACTTTGTCATGCAATCTGTAAAAATCAGTCGATATGCTGCGGATGCCGGCGATAAGTTGGGAAATTTTTGGTTGGATCGAATTTTCAACCCTGGCATATTGATATTGCGTCTACTTCAGATATCATTGTCCTTATTTAGACATTCCCCACATTTCTAACAGAAACGGGACGCCTGCAATAATGTTTTGGTGCAGTATCTGTAGTCTTTGAGTTATGACGTAATCTGGATGGTTCGGTTTGACTTCTGAGTTCGGGAGATCGGCCGTCCCCGCACGGGGTGTAAGCCCCTAGTCAAAACATAATGCCAAACGAAGGAATAAACCAATATCCGAATATCACCTTCTTATCACAATAAAACTGGTTTTGACTGTGCTTCCCGTCCCTTCATCATCCTGCATACATGTATAGGCCTATATTATAGTATTATCATTAAATCACATGGCATTGTAAAAAAACACGCTCCTTAAAAACGTTGTTTTTCTTTATCATTTATTGTCTGGCATCTTGCATATGGTGACTCGGAAAGGACATCGAAATATTTTTCTTCTTCTCCAGAAACTTATACTCAACAATAACCTGCCAACGCATTCAGAAGACAGCAGTGACGACCAGAACCTATACCTCGGGAGGTCGAAAAAAGGAGGGAAATCACCCTTCAGTGAACTCCTGAAACATAGTAATCCTGCAATGGTGAAGGTCATAACCACACTTTGCCAAAAGATTTGAGAACAATGGACGCAATCCCCATCATCATCCTACTACCTAAGAAGGGCAACCTGCGCTTATGCCAAAACTACCGCACCATGAGTCGCATCCGCCAGATTAGCAACATCATGCTACATCAACAGACTCGCACCCAAAGTCAAGCAGGGCCTATCGGCGTATCGTTAGCAGTCTTGACATAGTTCAGTGTGGCTGTCTCAATAGTTATTTCTGAATACCACGGTCGTCCCCAGCTGATATATAAACATAGAGTAAACCCTATAACACTCATCCTTATAATGCCGATCTACCGTCGTCAACACATGCGCATTCGTATTTCCCGCGTATATGAGCTCGAACTAATGGTGGCGTCACCTATTGTTAAAAGAAGAACTCCGACATCCCTCAATGTGTACATCGAGGATATAACAAATCGCGTAATTTCCGTAAACAACATGGCGGTCGAGCCATAGTTACCACGAATTTTGGTATAAAGTCCATAAAATTTTAGCCTAACTGGACGGTAAGAGCAATATATTTCATTATCTTTGCATTCAGTGATATTGGCTGCTTTTCACAGTGGTACGATATTAATGATATTGTTGTTGAAGGCCGTATTTTGATCTAAAACTCGCTTTGAATGTGACCAAATTCGTTACTTCCACTGACACACCAATCATTCACTGCACTGTCCGACTGTGAACTGAATGTGTGACTGACCGACTGACCTCAACATTATCATCAGGATGAAAATCCGAGAGCAATTGTGAAAATGACAGTGATTTCTGAACATCTTGAACCAAACTATTGATGAGCGAGTTGTTATCTAAAATGTACCAAACCATGATAATTGATAGGGTATCCCAATCACACTCGCACTCGCAGTCTAGCCCCTAGGGCTAGGGCCTAGGGGGACACAGTAGGCCTGCTGCATGCTACTGGTCTGGCCTGGGCTGTGCTTGTGAGTGTGATGTATTCTCATCAAAGCTATTAAATTACTTTTCCGTTTCAGTCTGAACTCTAATAGCCATGGGGAAGAAAGGGAAAAAGAAGGGAAGTGGAGGAGGCAAGAAGAAAGGCAAGAAGGGGAAGAAAGGAGGAAAGAAGAAGGAGCCACAAATGACATTCAAGGAAGCATTGTTGGCTTATCAGTGAGTCATCTCATATGTAAATGTTGGGAACAGTTAACTGTTCAAGCCATGAATGCCAAATAGTTTTACATTGAACATTATTTAACTTATTATAGGCCTAAGTATCCAAATATATGCCAAAAGTGGTTTTACTAGCTATTCCTGACCTGAAACAGAACTTCTGCAAAGGTAAGGGGTGGGCGCGTGAGAACACGCGCACCATTCATACTCGTAGAGGAAAGCGGACAGTAAGTTTTTGACAGATTATTTGTTCATACTCCTGGTCCAAAAGACATTGTAATGTAAAGAAATTCGAACTGATGTTAAAAATTATCTGCAAATATAATTGATTTGTTGTTTCTTTTTCTTCAATGAATAGAATCAATATAAAAGAGAAACAGATTGAAGATTACAAGTATGAGATTCGAGGACTGGAGGAGAGGAATAAGAGGCACAAAGAAAGGGTGAGTCATCCTTGTTTCTCAAAGTATTGCTGTGCCCAAATACTCCTTTTTCGTTATATGCAGATGCACATGCAACTTACATGCACATGCAACTGTCAACTCTCATTAATAACCTGTTGAGGCTAGACAGCAAATTGGAATTGTTTTTTCTGACTTCTCTGTCTTTCTTCAGAATGACCGCCTTGAAAGTGAACAAGTTTACTACATCAGGAACCTACTTAAACAGGCCAAGGAGTTTGAGAAACAACTGAGTGAGGCAGAGGTTGTAAATAAAGAACAGGTCATTGCAATCATGATGGACAAGTGGGCTACAGAGAAGAATGAAATAAAATCTATTGAAAGTAAGTACTGGCTACATTACGCGTTGATGAAAGACTTTGGTTACAGATTGTTTGTCCTCGGTATATTTTACTGTAATGTAGTAGCCTACATCTTTACAGTGTTTCAGGGGTGCAGTCCCTATGTTATCTTTGGATGTTATAACTGTAATAATTGTAAAATTGGCAATTACTGAAAATAGTTTCTTTATGAATTCCATTTCACTTTCAGATTTAAAGGAAGAGTTAAAAGAAATGGATGTGCAGATAGCAAAGTTACAAAGTGAGGTGACCTACTGGGCAGATTACAAGGATCGGGGTTGTTATGACCATAAAAAACAAATCAAGCTACTAGAAAATGAACTGGAGGACATGCAGAACGCATTTGAGGAGATGACTGGTGAGCAATTTGAACATAATTTGCAGTGAATGGTATGGTATGCGCTTTTGACCGAGAGGTTGTTCAGTCAAATTCCTATTGAGCTACTTTCTTGTTTCAGTGTCAGACTTTGATGGTTAGGTGTATGCACTTAGTAGCTGGTCCCCTCAGGAGTACTCCAGGATCAGAGTGCTTTGGGCAAGGAACCGATTTGATGACTTCATGGCAGCAGCCAGCATGGGAACTGATATGCTTGTTGGATATAACCTATTTACGTCAGAAAAGGTTTATGCTTGGGTTGCAGAAAAAGCTCATCGGAATCTTTGTTTTCTTCAGCACACATCAACAGAAATTTAGATAAAGCCAAGGATGAGATCAGACAGAGCATGGACGAAACATTGGACAATCAAAAGTTTATCGCTTCCGAGGTTAGGGAATTGATCAATTCTTTTCATACCATTCTGCCTCTGATTTAGGTAATCAGAAAAATGATAAAGGCTAGAACTCATGTATACAGTAATATGATATCTACCGAAAGTTACGGTTAGGTTTTACAGCAAGTCGGCAGATCATCAGCTCAAAATGATTTGAAAAGAGCTGAAGTACAGTTTTAATTTTTGTTAAGGGATTTTAAGGGTGACCAGGGCTGGAGAGCTGGTATCTGTTTGGTCTTTTCACTCAAGATGTTGTTGTTTCATTTACAGAAAGCTATGGGTAGGATGGATAAGAATAGTAAACAAGAGGTATTAGATAATGACTGGTTGAAGAGAGAGGTAGGTTCACTTGAGAGGGCATCAGCCACGATTACTGTGTAAATAAAACCCCCAAAAAGCACTTTGTTTTCAAGAAACAATGGCATTATTAAGGTCATTATTAGCTGTCAGATACCTAGTCACCTTTAAATCTACAGTAGCAGTTTCCGATTTCATTATTTATGATAAAAACGGTGTTTCAATATATTATTTTCAGACTGTTATTCACAAACGAGAGTACGATGAGTTATTGAGCAATGTGGAGAACCTCGAGAAGAGAAACCTCGAGATCATGAGTGAACTTTTCGACTGCAAGATAGATGATCTCAAAATTTCGAGGTAAACTAAATATCTCCGAAAACGGTTGAAACATTGCTTGTGAGGCTACTTTGGCTCATACTTTCAAAGCTAGGCATTCTCTTGGGTTGCATGTCTCGTATTAGTACATCTCCAGCTAGCGCGTCACCTGTCAGACGACTCCTCGAGTGTCCCAAATAGAATATACGTGTAGCTGATTTGAAGTTGTTATCTTCCTTAGACGGCCAAGGGTGGACTTGCTATTGGCCAGCATATTTTAATTCATTGGCAAGAAATATAATTCTTTCTTTCAGGAATTTCTATTTGACTCAATTTGAAGAGAATGACGACCTTGATGCATCACCAGGCATCCTTGAATTAGATTTAGCACGGGTTTCTCTTGATTCAAAACCAATGTCAATTGAGGGTAAGCTTATTGGGTGGTGATCATTTCATGTGGCTGGTCAATGTTCATGGTTATTAGTATCAAAAGAATACTAGGAAGCCGAATAACACGTTTTTTCTACTACTATATATTTAAAAAATTGATAGAAAATTGGAAAAAATGTAAAAATTTTCAAAATTTAAAAAAATGAAATCTGTTTCTTAATTGTCTTTCAGCTGCCCGGCCTGTCCGACCAAAGAGCGCCACCCAGCGAGCGGTAGAGAAAAAGGTGTTTTCACTGATTACAGCGCCACAAGAAGAGAGTGAAAGTGAGGAGGAAAGTGGAAGTGATGAAGGTAGGTAACCATAAAATTATATTTCTCAAACCTTGTAAGCTTTAAGTACACTTTCATTCATTCATATGCCAATATTACTAAAATGACCCCCTTTCTGGCTTTGTGGCCAAATACCAACGCAATTCACTGCCTGTCGCTATTTTTGCTAAAATAAGGGTAGAAACATGTGTTTTCCAAATCTAAACAATGATTTTCACCCAACTCAGCACCCAAAAAGGACCATTTCCCGTCTTATTCTTAAACAGACCAATGTTTCTAAACTGTGTAATAACCTGTTTCAGATGAATCTGGTAGTGAGGCCACGTCCGTTACAGGTTCACAGGATCCCTTTGATAATTACTTCAACTTTGATGATGAAGATTTTAATGTAAGTATTATGATAGGATACAACCCGGTACTTGTAGAGTAAATCAGTGTTATTTGCATGCTTCTTAACACCTTCAGCGCCGAACCACGTAGATCTACGTGGCCCAAATCCCCCCTCTTTGAGCTGGTTATCGGAGTCTCATGGACTTCATTGAAGAACTACGCCATCGCCATCTTCAGGGCAAGGTAGGAACTTAGACCGCTAAAAAGACCATTTGGTCTTTTCAGTTCTTACCTTGCCCTGAAGATGGCGATGGCGTAGTTCTTCCATGAAGTCCATGAGACTCCGATAACCATTTCAAAGAGGGTGGGTCACGTAGATCTACGTGGTTCGGCGCTGAAGGTGTTAACTGCTACGATATTTCATGCATTTAGAAGTTGTTTTATTGTCGGCCTCTGAAATAGACATCTAGTAGGTAGATGATAACTGTTTGATAATGGAACTTTGGGCTTGATTTCTACTATCTGGAGCTGGAAAGAATTTCCCCGGACAGAAGAGACTCGAGAGTGTTTATACTTACAGTACAGGAAAACAATTACTCATGTTTAATACCATCCCTCTCTTTAATATTTCAGGACTATCTCCAGCTGGGTCCACTAGAACTCAAGATGCTGAGTATCCAAGGTCAACAGATGAAAATATTCAACCCGCTACGACCTCCAACTGCTGAAACGAATATGCAAGCTTGTAATCCAGAGAAGTGGCCTGTCACGCATCCAATGTTAAAACACACACTGAACCCTCCCCCTCCCCGGGAAACGCTTTATTGAGGAGACTGTGATAGGTAGAAACTGTGGACATTCTGCTGCTGTGACTTGACGTTGCTCACGATCAGTTGCTGACACTTTGCTTATCACAATAATTGGCCAGTTTATCTCAAATGGCTGATACTGACTGTGATATTGTAAGCCTGTAGAAAGCCACGAGGACTAAAGAAACTGTAAACCAGGAATATTTTTGCTAGCTGGAGAATTTCCCTCACACCCACTGTCCATGAAAGATTAAAGATAGTCGTCAAGACAGTGGATTTTGTCAGATTTTAAGTCATCGGTAGGAAAAAATTATACTTTAAGTTTGGCATCAGTGTAATGTTTTGACACTTTTGGAAATATTCAGGTATTTGGAAGTTACTCTTACATGGCTGAGTGTTAGACCATTGGACTGATATTTTGAAAAGTTTTTGATAATCCGTCTAAACACGGCTTGTGTTACATGTATATTGTTGACGTTGTTTTGGTACATAATTGTGATGATATTCAAGACAGTTAAATTTAATAACAGGTGTGGGTATGGTAGCTGAAATTGTTAGAAAATACTCTGATGACATATTTATTTAAATGTTGGTGCGACTGTTAAATCAAGCTCGCCACCCCTCTGGACCCACTGTTGATGGTTGACTTCAGCCAGAACTTACCTAAAAAATATGCTTGTTAAATTCCCTATTGACTCCTATTTTTGTTGAGACATTCATTCCTCATTACACCCTTTACGCAATCTGCATAAATGAGCAGTAAGAGCACCTTCAAAATATTTCAAGATCATTATCATGTAAAGTAGACACTGTTAACATTCCACTGTGGGAAATACAATGCCCAGTTGAGAAGTCTGTCAGGAGCTTTTATAGTCCGTTTCAGAATGACTTTTAGTGGGTTTTCCATCTGAACTCTTCACCTTATCTCACTTTATTTGATTATTTTGAGTTGCATTCATCACATTAAAGTTTATTATAACAGATTGTCAGTTTGAAATTCTTTAATTGTTTGTCTCCTACATTGTGGCCCAATCCCCCTCCCCCCATACCCTCACCTCTTTAGATCCCAGATAAACAGATCTATCAGAGAAAACTGCATAAGGTCCTTCGTAATAGCTTCCCTGAACTTCATGACTTAACACAGAAAAGAGCTCCTTCATGGACTATGCTTCCTTTTTCTTTTGAAATGATCTCTCAGCCCCCCAAAGTACCCTGAAAGTCAGAATATTGATAGCAATTCTGTTCCTAAATCGTCCTGAAGATGGCGATTATGTCGTTCTGTAGTGGCGGCCTTCAAAGCATGGATAACCAGCTGGAAGAAGGAGTTTGTCTAAATGAATGAATCGCTGTCTCTGGTGGATCTGACTGTTTGAAGAAGGCTGTGTTTAAATCTGTCAGAAACATTTATCCCAGACTGATACACGACAGTTTGCATCCAAAACCTGTTCAGAGACATACATCTCATTCTCTGAGAGAATCACATCTTTAACAGGAGACTGTCTTCAAATCAGTCTGAGTTAAATGTCTCCTAGGAGGATCTCATCTTCTGTAGGTTCCGTCTGAGATGGATGTCACTGAGATGAGGTCATCTTATGGAGGTGTCTATCTCCAAATCAGACAGATATAAATGTCACGAACGAGAAGGCTCTCAACTCAAGTCTCTGAATTCAGAGCAGCCAGAGGTGGATGTCTCTGAAGCGGATCTCATCTTCCATAGGTGAATGTCTTTAGATCCGACCGAGATGGATGTCTCTGAGATCTCATATTTTTGAGGTGACTGTCTTCAGATCCAATCAAGTGAAGGCAGTGGCCAATGCCAACTGAGAATGACCATTGAGTGCACGTTTGCCAATGATGTCACCTGAGTTATGGGAGAGATGAATGTTCCTGCAGATGTCTTATCTTTTGGAGGTGATTGTCTCCAGGTCATATATATGAATGAGGAGGATCTACCTGCTTGTAGAGAAGATATCATCAGATCAGTCAGAGGAGATTGTCTCCGACGTTGACGGTATATTTTTTTTGGGAGGACAGTGTCAGTCAATGGCGAAAGAATGTCTCTGAGGAGGAGCTCATAGATGTTTGTCTCGAGGAGAATCTCGTCTTTTGGAGGAGACTGTCTTCAGATCACTCAGAGGTGACTTTGTTGGAGGAAGATTTTTCTTTTGGAGGAGACTGTCTTCAGATTAGTCAGATGTGACTATCTCAGAAGGGGATTTTGTCATTTAGAGGAGACTGTCTTCAAGTCAGTTGGAAGTGATTGTCTCTGAAGAGGATTTTCCCTTTTGGAGGAGACCGTCTTTAAGTTAATAAAAGATGGCTTTTTCTGAGGAGAATTTTACCTTTTGTGAAAACTGTTGTTACAGGTAGTCCATGTATCTCACAAAAGGGGGTCACCACAAACAAATAATACAAACTATTCAGTTTCATCTTAATAAACAGCTTTAATTCGAGGTCTACAATATTCTGGATGTGCCCCTGCATTCACATGTTAAAAAGAATACCATATCGAACATAGGGTGCACAAAAACTTGTGTTTCCGCTGATGAAAGTAGCGCCAACTTGCGTCTTTTCCAGAAGGAGGCGTTTTACACTTGGAATGTTGTCATAAACGGAACATAGAACTGACCAGTCAAAAAAAAAAAAAAAAAAAAAAAAAATATATATATATACATATATATATATATTACAAAAAAAAAGAACTGACCAGTCAGGCAAGCATGTACCAGGGGATTTTAAATGGGCAGGAGCACTTGGCTATATGACCTCACCATCTTAATCTATGCTATAGTGTCACTGTATGCTATAGTGTCACTGTAGCCAAGGCTACACAAAGAAATACAGAAAAGAAATTTGTGAAAGACTTTAAGGTTCTACATGTATATACAAATTATACAAAGCATACAAGTAAAGGGTAGAAAAAGCGGTGTACCAAAATATCACAATGATGGGTACAGTTTTTTTGTAACACCCCATAGTTACAATAGTCACAGACACTATTTTTCATACTGGGTGTTACAAAAATACCAAGTATCAACCAGAAATCTTGGTTGAACAAACAGACATAGCAAATGCGGCAGGAGTTGATAATAAATTAGCATGAAATAAATTTGGAGCAAATGTGACCAACCTATTGAGTTATTACATTGATAAAGCTCAATACTCTTCACACTTCTACCTTCCCCAGCAATATAAAACCCAACACACTCATTGCGCAAATATGAAAGTGACCAATTGTCTTGTCAGTGACCAATTGATGACCTAGTTAACACCTTGGATGCCATTGAGTTTTTCTAAATATCCAATATAATCATAAGGTTTCACCATGCAAGTGTTTTTAAAAAAACAATCTTTAACAAACAACAATCATACAAGCTTCAATTTAAAATTTCTTTTAATAAAATTACATAAATATGGAACTTATTATCAAAAGCGCTAGAAACTTTCAAATGTCCATCACAAAATGGCAAGTACATAACCTATTTCAAATCACCGTCACGCAAACTCCTGAACACAATAGAGTCATAAAATTTCATCTAATATTTCATCTGGTCACACCTGAGTACCTCCTTCATCTTCGTCAGAATCCTCAATCACAGAGTCCCAGCCACCTTTCCCAATTATCCACCCGGCAAAGTAATCGACAAAGTAGTTGAG